>NW_027167934.1:617500-627500 GCF_040954835.1 Lepisosteus oculatus | reverse complement strand
ATTCAAAGGAGGACAAAAGAAATTCCCTGAGTTTGATTTTTTGCAGCACAGAGAGGAGCACTGTCATAAGGCCGGTTAGCTCAGTTGGTTAGAGCGTGGTACTAATAACGCCAAGGTCGTGGGTTCGATCCCCGTACGGGCCAGGTCCTTTTCTCCTCTCTTACCAAAGCTGTTAGGTTCCTTTCCGTGGTGAAATGGGTTGTCATGCAATGCTGCCACACAGTGCCGACAGACAAGAGTGTTGCGGGAGAAGAGAAAAGTGTTTGAAGATTTAAGAGTGTCTTAGGTGGAGCCAAAATCAAGTGTCACAAATGCAAGTGGGAGGATTTCCAATGTTTAATATGGTAAAAATAAGCGGACATTATCTGCCGGTCCGGCACAGTCTGCCATGCTTTTGTCATATACTGTAAAGTGGTGTCGAACTGGAGCCTCACCATTTGCATATGTGAGGCTCCTGTTATACATCGATTGTCACATTAAATGACAAAAATGAAGAGAGTTAAAGCAGCTGGAGAGGTTTTCTTACAACTTTTGAGCTGACACAGTTTTGGAAAATGTTTCATTCACGCTGCACTGTACAACATAGGCAGCCAAGAGTCTCCAAAACAAAACAGAATTGACAGATAGGAGAAAATTCCCACTCGTCCTGAAGTTCCAAAAATCCAGCACTGAGCGTAAACAAAGTGTCTAAATAGTGTGGGAATGTTAAACCTAACCCTAGCTGGAGTTTGAGCAATCCAGCACTGAGAGTAAAAAGATGAGTCAAAGTAACATCTAATCAGATTAGTTTCCTTAGAGCTGGTTCAGAGTTTGCTCAAGAGTTTACCTTTCACAGATGCGCAAAGAAGAATGTTGGGGGTGCACGCTTCAAGACGCCTTACAGCTGTAGGGAGTGATTCGAGACGATTCGTGGCGTGTGCTCGTTCCCATATACCTTACGCCCCAGGGTGCAGTGCTAGGATGACGTACAATACCGCTTGGGCACGTAACAGCGTTATATGCAAGTGCGGGACGTGAGGGTTTTCGTTTGTTCGTTTTGTTTTGCTCTGCTTTGCTTTGTTTTGCTTTCCATCGCGTTGGTAAGAGCGTAAATAAAACGGCGATTCCTGCGTCTACCACTAATGTAAGAGCTATTTCAAGTGCGACGTGGTGCGGCTTTTCAAATGCTCAACAGGATGACTTCGCATGCACGTGTGCTTTCATGCAGTCGTGTGTGCAACCATGTCTGCTTATGTGCAAACGGGCGTGGTTTCATGTATGCAAAAAACTTTCCTGGGCTCTTCTGAAGCACATAAAATTATTTGGAGATATACATTTGTCTTGTTTTCCTCTTAAGCTCTAGAATTGATAACTTTTTTTTAGGATTCTAGCTTTCTCCCCTTGCAGGCATCGGGCACAGAGGACCTCATGGTTTTCCTAAAAATCTTTTTTTTTGTGTTCCTTGTTGTTCCAAACTTAATTTTAATCACTTTTAATTAGATATTTTATTAAAAATAGTGCAAAAAATGACTAATTTCACTAAAAATAATGTAATATAAAACTGATGTTTTTAACTTTATTGTAGTGTTTTAGAAACTACTATGTCTTCAAAAATTGTTATTTTTCATTCCTAGGAATGAAAGCAGTTGTTATATGATGTTTATTTTCAAATTTTGAAAAAATCAAAGGATTCTAGCTTTCTCCCCTTGCAGGCATCGGACACAGAGAACCTCATGGTTTTCCTAAAAATCATTCGTTATGTTCCCTGGTGTTCCAAACTTAGTTTTAATCAATTTTAATTTGTTATTATGTTAAAAACAGGGTAATAAGTTTCTAATTGGACTATAAATAATGTCATATTGTCTGCTATAAAACTGATGTTTTCAACTCCATTGTAGAGATTCTATAATCAACTAATAGAGAATTTAAATAAAAAAGGGCATAAGAAGACATTACCAACAACGACCACAAGATGGAGATATTGTCCAAAGAGGCAAGAAGGGCAAAGCCGCGATAAGGTAAAATCATTTTTTGAAAGAGATTGCTGTCAGAATGCACACCGTCTTACCACTGCAACATGGGGAATAGAGGGAAATGAACACACGCTACGAATCGTCTCAATCACTCCCTAGAGTCGTAAGGCACATTGAAGGGTGCACCCCCATCATTAATCGTTGGGCCTCTGTAAAAGGAAAGCTGTTGAGCAGTCTTTGAAACAGCTCGGATGAAACACTTGATTGCTTCCATGTGCATCTGGAGCCCACTTCTTATTTTCACTTCACGCCGCCCAAAGCATTTCTAAAACAGGAGATTCGCGTTTGGGAATGCGCCCTGCCCTACAAATAAAACAGGTCTACGGGTCTGAAACCTGCTCCACGGAAAACAGTTCTGTTGCGCTTTTGATCAAATGGAGATTCGCTGTTCTTACTTTTTGATGACATAACACCCAAAGGGGCTACTTTGGAGCTGGATTCCAACCAGCATCCTAAAGTTTCTTAGCGGTATCCTTTACAGTCCTCTGTTCGGTCGACAAGGAACAGTAGGGGGCAGCTTTCCTCACACATACAGTGCAATGTACTGTAGTGTTCCCCTTCATTGAATTCGCAGTTCTGCATCAGACCTCTAACTCGTTTCCTTAGCTTGGATTTAAGCCACGAAGCAGGCTTCTACTGTATAAACGTCTAGAGGAATCACAAACTATTTGAGAGGCCACCATCCCAGGGGGAACTGACAAAGTCTATCCCTAAACACCTAGCGCAGTCTCTCGAGAGACTGTCAAAAATCGCTTTCTCTGTTTGCGTTGCAAGTAAGTGAAAACGCGGTCTCAAACCAGAGCTACTTGGCAGCAGCGGCACGTAAATACCATTACTGTTACTGCTCGATACCGACGTTAGCCTACTATACCATGTTCAGCCACCGCTAGAAAATGTACAGCTCTAGAACCAGAGCAAACGACAGGATGGCCAATGCCAAACGGGCACACGTGTCAGACATGGAGAGCGACGAGGATGGGATTTGAACCCATGCGTGCAGAGCACAATGGATTAGCAGTCCATCGCCTTAACCACTCGGCCACCTCGTTGACAGAAGTGGGCTGTCCGGACATGGGTTGGCGCGCTCCAGATGATCTTTTTCTTTTTTTTCCCTCGTACTCGAGGGTCATTTTCCTGTTCCACATGCGATTTCAACATTTTCCTTGGGAGATGTCAAGCCAGCAAGCCACTGCTGTGGTTCAATGGCCAGTGTGGAGATCAGTGGCCCTGTTGTACACAGAAAGCACATCGAGCTCCTTGGACATGAAAAGTTCCAGATAAAAGCCATTTGTCACCCTTTCTCTTGGTGTTGATGTTGCTATTGTATGTAAAGGTGGCAACTTGCTCAGCGAGCAGGCGGAGCACACACCGAATGCAGATGTGTCTGAGTGGTGTGTCCAAGTGGCTGCAAAAGGACAGTGCTCCTGGGGCGCCGTGGCTTAGTTGCTTAAAGCGCCTGCCTAGTAAACAGGAGACCCTGGCTCTGAATCCCAGCGGTGCCTTTTTTGTTCTGTCTTCTCAAACAGAACTGGTCATTATGGACAACCGCCTACGGCTAGACTTAATTAAATGCAAGCATTCATTTCCTGTCTTGAACGACTTGTTTTTCTTAAAATGGATGCAACTTGCAAAACATGAAATACAAACCTTGCTAATCAGCGCTCGCGGCTGGCAAAAAAAAAAAGAGGTCAGCAATGTTTTTTTCTTTAACCTTAACCCTGCTAATGGAGAAGAGTTAAACGACCGAGTCTATGCAGCTTAAACGGTCCGCACGTCGGGTTCTTAGCTGAAAGGGTGGTAAATCACACTCACCCCAATCCTTAATCTTTTAAAGAGGATACAAAATTGAACCTAGTCGCCACATCACATACATCCTGTTCAACGATAAATAGGTAACATCTGTAGTGTGCTCTCTGAAGGCACTAGTTCTGTAGGATTTGGGATTTACTGAGACAATTATTCATTGTAGCAGTAAATCACAAAGTTGATTCTTTTGATGGCTTTAGAATCCAACCATGCGACATAACTCAAACAACGCACACACACAGGTACTAATACACGAGGATACATTTATTAATACATAGAATATGCATGTAAACCTAACAGATCTTATCGAGAGGGTTATCAGAATACAAAAGGTATATATTCAGTCAGTTACAAAGAGTTACATATATCAAGAGGACATACGTTCAGTATATCATTCATTTAGACCGTTTCGTAAATGAACTTGGTTATAACTTCTACACTAGATACTCAAAACAAGTACATAACTCTTAGGAATTAAATTGATATCAACTGGTTGGGATAACAATTGAATTCTCGAGCTGTCATGCAGTGAAGTTGAATACTCATCCAATCTCTGGGGATTCAGATCTCCTGCGGGCACAAAGCAGTTGCAGGCTTGTTGCTGTCTAATCCGCGCTCTCTGGCTCTATGCCAGGCTTTGCTGTTCAGCTTGCGACGGTGCTCTGGTGATGTTGACCTTGGGGTTGTAGACCACTTGGATGAGGCTCTCTCTTGGAATCTTGCAGACCTTTAGGCGCCAATGGATGACCATTGATCATGATAGCCAGGCTTAGCTAAGTGCATCCCCATTTGGGAGCTGTACCTTATCAAAAGAAAACATCTTTAAATCAGTCTGCATGAATAGCTTCTCTGTTACTGCACCACAGAGATGAAGAGGGAGATGGGGCCTCATTTGGGAAAGCACAGCAACACTTAATTCTGTCTTATTAATAAGCCTCGCCGCTACAGTACGTACAGTTATAATTCAATCTGAATTAAAAACTACATGTCCCAGTTACCATGGTGGTGCTTGTGATCATTGCGTTTAACCAACGAAACAGGGCGAAAAATCAGTCACATGACTTTGTGGCTGAGTTTAGAAACCTTAACGTATCAGCAAGACAGCAAAGACATTTTTCCAAGAAAGTTTAGCCTTTGTCACTAATGAAACCGCTAAATAAAGACATAAATATGGAAATTGACAGTTAATTGACTTTTATATTTCTAAATATCACAACATGTTCGAATCCAAGTCATTTTTAATAACAATGGGTAAACTGGGTAAACTATCACAAAGCTTTAAAAAACTTAACATTTTTATTATCAACAAATTGTAAATACGATGTTTACATTGGCATTATTAATTTTTCACTTGAGTATATGGAGGATTGTGAGAGCAGACCCCCCCTCTTAGGCTACATTTTTAATAAGAAATGGAGGCTGTATGCGTTACAATATAAACATTTACTGTCAAACTTTAAATCAACAGTTGATTTAAAGACAATCTGTCAAAGTGCAATGAAACACAATATTGTTGTTGTTGTTGTTGTTATTGTTGTTTTTATCCTGTAAAGCGTTTTGAGAAGCCACCTTTAAAGGCGCTATATAAAGGCGCTGATTCTTATGGAATGTGTTTTCTTTCTTCTTTTTTTTCAGCATAGAATAAACCTGTTACAGTACTTGATTCTTATGGATGCCCGGTTCCGCCGGGGATTCAAAATAAAACATGGAATCACGTGTCTAAGGAAATAGCATTATAACTATATCCATGCACAAACAGTAGCATGTTACATTATTAATTTGGGTGTCTCCTCTTGCCAGAAAGCGCTAAATTGCATTTTGAGTGCGGTTTTTGACTTTTTTTAAATTACAACCCATACATAAGCTGATACTGTTTAGACTTTTAATTATTTTAAACTGTATTACAGCAGCACAATGTGCTTTTTCACGAAACCTAGAGTACTGAAATGTCTTGCGTTGTACAGCTTTTCAGCTAAATATATTTATCGCTTACACCTGACACTTGATGTGCCCGACAAAAACCAGTTGAACAGCTCTGTTGGAGGTTTGCAGATCAGATCAGATTCCCTTCCCCCCACAGAAAGACAGACTTATTAGTCGCTATTCACTGCGACAGCAGCTCCAATTTCAGGCGTAAGCGATAGATCCCAGTTTAGCCGATCTTGTTACAGCATGTTCCAGTTTACTCTTATTAACCATATTAATTTTAAGTGCTTAATTTCATTTTTTGACCACGCACGAATATTCTTATGTCCATACCTTTGCAAGGGAATCAGTGTGAATTGTAATACTAATTAAATAACCGCGGGCACTTTCCACCCCCTCTGACAGCAGGAACATAACCCATTCTCAGCTCAGCAGCTCATTACAATATAGGGTGTTCAAATCTTTTGCTGCCTCAAAAAGCTTTAGAGAACTTAACATTTCTATTATCAACAAATTGTAAATACGACGTTTACATTGGCATTACTAATTTTTCACTTGAGTGTATGGAGGATTGTCAGCTGTCACTGAGAGCAGTTAATTAAATGTATTTTTTGATTCACAATCAGACAAATGCAACATAAATTGTTATCTTTGTCTTCTAAGTATATTAATAAACTTTCAGCATAGCTTTCTCCTAGTTTAGATTAATTTTTCTTGGGATTTTGGGATCAAACGTGGAAAGATTAGATTAGTAATCGTTTTTATTTTTTAAATACATTTTAGAAAAGTGTAATCTATACTTAAAAGCTGTATAAAAGCTGTATAAAAGACACTCGATATTAATGGAGTTTAGTTGATACTTTTTAAACTTTTAATTATTTTAAATTGTATTACAGCATTGTACACATGCTTAAAAGAGAAGAAAACGCAAGCCTTCTTCAGGTGTGAGGGCATTCTGCTCAGAATGAAACACTAAAATGTAATGTAGGCTCTGAATGGGTTCAATTATGATTTGGGCTTGATTAAGGTCGCTGCCTTTCATCCAAAATCTTGCTTGAATCCTTCTAAACTAAAAATTAGACATGAGCAGGGGCTCTGGTGAAATTTCTCTTTTTTTAATTTCTCTTTTTTTCTTGGAAAAATATCTTACCCGCTGCAATCCGGGCACAGAAGGATTAAAAGAAGCCAGACAGGCAGGGGGAAGAGTGAGTTCTAGATAAAGAGGTATCCAGGTAACAGTGAAGGTAACAGCCGCAGACGTGGCCTACTTAGCCCGCCAGGGTTACCCTACTCTCCCGGAGGAGGCCCACCGGGAAATAGCGCTCCAGGCGTTCCTGGCCCCGGCGCCGACTGAGGTGCAGTGCCACGTGATGCTGGCCGCACTGGTCCCCTTGGAGCAGGCCCTGGCTCTGGCTGAGCAGACTGATGCCGTATTCGAGGAAACCGGTGGGCGCCAACGGAGGGGCGCACGGGGAATCAGATGGGGAGGAGGAGACGCCCAGCGCGACGATGCTGGGGGAGCGATGACGGCTGGTCATCTGCCACTGCTGTGGGGAGAGGGGACACATCGCAGGCAACATGAAATTGTCAGGGACATTCAGCTATATACAAAGAAGAGACAGACAAAGTAATAATTCTATATTAACGTGGCCTACATATTGACGCAATGATCAAACTAACTGACATGTTCTGATTCAGATCCCCTGCAGTTCATAATAATTAGAACAATAGCAATGCTGAGTCCTCCCCACCCTACTGAGCACAAATTCAGCTGCTCTCCAGTTCTGTTCTGCATGTTTTTTCATTGCAATTGAGCTCGGAGCTGGAGATGATCTCCATACAGTTCTGTGTTAACTAGCCCGCACTTGCGTGCTAATTTACGGGTTGTGGCAAATGCTTTTTTATAGTTCATATACATGACGGCAACCTGTTACCGAGGAACCTGAGAGGTTTAAAAGCCTCACGAGCCAGGCAGGACTCCAACCTACAATCTTCTGATTCGAAGTCAAACGCGTTATCCATTACAACACTGGCCCATGGAACATGCGCTTGCACTCTACCACAGAGAACAGAAAAAGTGTTGATGTGTCGTGCTGAAATTCAGATTGATTTTGAATTCAAAGAAAAAAGGTTTTCTTCCAAAACACCATGAAATTGTCACATCTTGCAGACAATAGGTGTATTCCATGTTGAAAAGAGAAGAAAGAAAACCATGGAGCCTTTTACAGGTGTGAGGCTTCTTCAGGTGTGAGAAGACCTCACAGTCGAAATGCTGTGTTTCCGTTCTTCTCTTTTCAGCATGCAATAAACCTATTACTTGATCCTTTGCAGCCGAGGCATGCTGAAGTAGCTACCCAGCTGAACATCTAGCAGACTCTACAGTACTTCTCTCCTGTAGAAGTAAAGCAGGGCTTGCTGGGTGAGCTTTTGCTCCGGTAAATTAGGTCACGTGTCATGTTAAATCACTTCTTCTAAACACAACATTTGCTGGTGCTAGCTTTCCCCATGAAAAGAGACATTTCCCTTACAGTACATGACATATCGTTTTTATTCTATCAATAAGTATAGAAATTAAACAAAAGAAAAAATGGTGTCGCCAAAGAATGCACAGCTCTGTCGCCTTGGGGAGGTGTCAAGGGCATTGAGCTCCTTGGACATGAAAAGTGCCCGATAAATGCCATTTCTCATCATTTCTCTTGGCGTCAGTTCTGCTATTAAATGGGACGGAGGCAACGGGCTCAGAGAGCAGGTTAAGTGCACACCGAATGCAGATGTGTCTAAGTGTCTGTAAAAGCGCGGTGCTCCGCTGGTGCTGTTCCCTAGTGGCTTAAAGTGCCCGCCTAGTAAGCAGGCGATCCTGGGTCTGAATACCAGCGGTGCCTCTCTCCGTGTCTTGTTGTGCCGAATGTCTCATTTCAGACAAACATGTACAGCTTGGTTCAGTTTAATGCAAGAATTCATTTCCTTTCTGGAATAACTTGTTTTTGAAGAAATCCATACAGCTTGTGAAAGATGAAATCCATTTCTTGGTTGTCAGTGGAAAAAGATTGCCGGCTGCAAGAAGCGCAAGTGATTGTTTTCTTTGACCATAAACCTGCAAATGTAGAGAGCACAAGCGGCCGTCAGTCTCTGTGGCGCAATCGGTTAGCGCGTTCGGCTGTTAACCGAAAAGTTGGTGGTTCAAGCCCACCCAGGGACGCATGTCTCAGTTTTTCCAATGTAATCATCATCACCGCTAAAGAAGATGGCGCAGAAGGCTCCACAGTCGAAACGTTGTGCTTCTTTTCTTCTCTTTTCAGCATGGAGTAAACCTTTGCTTGATCCTTTGCAGCCTACGCATGCTGACACAGCTACCTTTCTCTTAACGCGCCTCAATCATTATTCACCAAAACCATCAGCAGAATGTGTCGCCTTTGTGGTGATGTCACTCCTCTGCTTCACAAATGTCCTTAGTGACGGACCATTCCTTTCTGCCATTTTTCCGGAGCGGTTATTGATTGCTCCATCATTTCCCTCATACTTTCCATCCCTAGATTGAAAAAAAAAACAGAAACAGGCTGACAGGACGACAATCAAATTGCAAAAACTCATCAAAGCACTCGATAGAGTATTTGAATCCACAAGTAGCTACGAGCAACTTTGTCCTGGCTTGCATGAAAGTCGGAAAATGTCAAAAAGAAAAAGATGGTGGCTTCTTCATATTCGTTCTTTTATTTTTAGTTCGTTGGCTCTTCTGTCCATTGTCCTCCTGCCTGGCTCTTGACCTGTGACTGTCTGAACGCACACAGTAAAATTTCATGTGGGGGATTTGTCCTGAGCCTCTGTGAAAGACCCACCCACCCCCATAAATAACTGCTCTAGAAACACGATTGCAAAACTAAACCACAGCTTAAAGAGGAGCTTGTCATGACCGCCAGGCAGTTAAGACCAACTCTTAAGCGATCTAATCAGCACCAGCAGTGGGTGATTATTAACAAACGCTGCCGCACGAGTTAACCCACCTGCACACACTCCACCGTGCGGTACACAGTGCTATTTTTACCATCTTTACCTGCTTCCCGCTGCTCAGTATTGAGTCTATTCCTTGAGAGCTCTACCTGGCATTTTTTCCATTACCTCGTTTATTCTGGATATTGGACTCCCCTTCTGCCTTTTTGACTTTGGACCTCGCCTCTCACCTCGGACTGTTTGCCACCAGTGTTCTCCGTGGATTACGACTTACCTTACGCCTCTTGACCACGAAACAAAGCAAAGCA
>NW_027167934.1:602500-612500 GCF_040954835.1 Lepisosteus oculatus | reverse complement strand
ATGCTCAACAGGATGACTTCGCATGCACGTGTGCTTTCATGCAGTCGTGTGTGCAACCATGTCTGCTTATGTGCAAACGGGCGTGGTTTCATGTATGCAAAAAACTTTCCTGGGCTCTTCTGAAGCACATAAAATTATTTGGAGATATACATTTGTCTTGTTTTCCTCTTAGGCTCTAGAATTGATAACTTTTTTTTAGGATTCTAGCTTTCTCCCCTTGCAGGCATCGGGCACAGAGGACCTCATGGTTTTCCTAAAAATCTTTTTTTTTGTGTTCCTTGTTGTTCCAAACTTAATTTTAATCACTTTTAATTAGATATTTTATTAAAAATAGTGCAAAAAATGACTAATTTCACTAAAAATAATGTAATATAAAACTGATGTTTTTAACTTTATTGTAGTGTTTTAGAAACTACTATGTCTTCAAAAATTGTTATTTTTCATTCCTAGGAATGAAAGCAGTTGTTATATGATGTTTATTTTCAAATTTTGAAAAAATCAAAGGATTCTAGCTTTCTCCCCTTGCAGGCATCGGACACAGAGAACCTCATGGTTTTCCTAAAAATCATTCGTTATGTTCCCTGGTGTTCCAAACTTAGTTTTAATCAATTTTAATTTGTTATTATGTTAAAAACAGGGTAATAAGTTTCTAATTGGACTATAAATAATGTCATATTGTCTGCTATAAAACTGATGTTTTCAACTCCATTGTAGAGATTCTATAATCAACTAATAGAGAATTTAAATAAAAAAGGGCATAAGAAGACATTACCAACAACGACCACAAGATGGAGATATTGTCCAAAGAGGCAAGAAGGGCAAAGCCGCGATAAGGTAAAATCATTTTTTGAAAGAGATTGCTGTCAGAATGCACACCGTCTTACCACTGCAACATGGGGAATAGAGGGAAATGAACACACGCTACGAATCGTCTCAATCACTCCCTAGAGTCGTAAGGCACATTGAAGGGTGCACCCCCATCATTAATCGTTGGGCCTCTGTAAAAGGAAAGCTGTTGAGCAGTCTTTGAAACAGCTCGGATGAAACACTTGATTGCTTCCATGTGCATCTGGAGCCCACTTCTTATTTTCACTTCACGCCGCCCAAAGCATTTCTAAAACAGGAGATTCGCGTTTGGGAATGCGCCCTGCCCTACAAATAAAACAGGTCTACGGGTCTGAAACCTGCTCCACGGAAAACAGTTCTGTTGCGCTTTTGATCAAATGGAGATTCGCTGTTCTTACTTTTTGATGACATAACACCCAAAGGGGCTACTTTGGAGCTGGATTCCAACCAGCATCCTAAAGTTTCTTAGCGGTATCCTTTACAGTCCTCTGTTCGGTCGACAAGGAACAGTAGGGGGCAGCTTTCCTCACACATACAGTGCAATGTACTGTAGTGTTCCCCTTCATTGAATTCGCAGTTCTGCATCAGACCTCTAACTCGTTTCCTTAGCTTGGATTTAAGCCACGAAGCAGGCTTCTACTGTATAAACGTCTAGAGGAATCACAAACTATTTGAGAGGCCACCATCCCAGGGGGAACTGACAAAGTCTATCCCTAAACACCTAGCGCAGTCTCTCGAGAGACTGTCAAAAATCGCTTTCTCTGTTTGCGTTGCAAGTAAGTGAAAACGCGGTCTCAAACCAGAGCTACTTGGCAGCAGCGGCACGTAAATACCACTACTGTTACTGCTCGATACCGACGTTAGCCTACTATACCATGTTCAGCCACCGCTAGAAAATGCACAGCTCTAGAACCGGAGCAAACGACAGGATGGCCAATGCCAAACGGGCACACGTGTCAGACATGGAGAGCGACGAGGATGGGATTTGAACCCATGTGTGCAGAGCACAATGGATTAGCAGTCCATCGCCTTAACCACTGAGCCACCTCGTCGACAGAAGTGGGCTGTCCGGACATGGGTTGGCGCGCTCCAGATGATCTTTTTCTTTTTTTTCCCTCGTACTCGAGGGTCATTTTCCTGTTCCACATGCGATTTCAACATTTTCCTTGGGAGATGTCAAGCCAGCAAGCCACTGCTGTGGTTCAATGGCCAGTGTGGAGATCAGTGGCCCTGTTGTACACAGAAAGCACATCGAGCTCCTTGGACATGAAAAGTTCCAGATAAAAGCCATTTGTCACCCTTTCTCTTGGTGTTGATGTTGCTATTGTATGTAAAGGTGGCAACTTGCTCAGCGAGCAGGCGGAGCACACACCGAATGCAGATGTGTCTGAGTGGTGTGTCCAAGTGGCTGCAAAAGGACAGTGCTCCTGGGGCGCCGTGGCTTAGTTGCTTAAAGCGCCTGCCTAGTGAACAGGAGACCCTGGCTCTGAATCCCAGCGGTGCCTTTTTTGTTCTGTCTTCTCAAACAGAACTGGTCATTATGGACAACCGCCTACGGCTAGACTTAATTAAATGCAAGCATTCATTTCCTGTCTTGAACGACTTGTTTTTCTTAAAATGGATGCAACTTGCAAAACATGAAATACAAACCTTGCTAATCAGCGCTCGCGGCTGGCAAAAAAAAAAGAGGTCAGCAATGTTTTTTTCTTTAACCTTAACCCTGCTAATGGAGAAGAGTTAAACGACCGAGTCTATGCAGCTTAAACGGTCCGCACGTCGGGTTCTTAGCTGAAAGGGTGGTAAATCACACTCACCCCAATCCTTAATCTTTTAAAGAGGATACAAAATTGAACCTAGTCGCCACATCACATACATCCTGTTCAACGATAAATAGGTAACATCTGTAGTGTGCTCTCTGAAGGCACTAGTTCTGTAGGATTTGGGATTTACTGAGACAATTATTCATTGTAGCAGTAAATCACAAAGTTGATTCTTTTGATGGCTTTAGAATCCAACCATGCGACATAACTCAAACAACGCACACACACAGGTACTAATACACGAGGATACATTTATTAATACATAGAATATGCATGTAAACCTAACAGATCTTATCGAGAGGGTTATCAGAATACAAAAGGTATATATTCAGTCAGTTACAAAGAGTTACATATATCAAGAGGACATACGTTCAGTATATCATTCATTTAGACCGTTTCGTAAATGAACTTGGTTATAACTTCTACACTAGATACTCAAAACAAGTACATAACTCTTAGGAATTAAATTGATATCAACTGGTTGGGATAACAATTGAATTCTCGAGCTGTCATGCAGTGAAGTTGAATACTCATCCAATCTCTGGGGATTCAGATCTCCTGCGGGCACAAAGCAGTTGCAGGCTTGTTGCTGTCTAATCCGCGCTCTCTGGCTCTATGCCAGGCTTTGCTGTTCAGCTTGCGACGGTGCTCTGGTGATGTTGACCTTGGGGTTGTAGACCACTTGGATGAGGCTCTCTCTTGGAATCTTGCAGACCTTTAGGCGCCAATGGATGACCATTGATCATGATAGCCAGGCTTAGCTAAGTGCATCCCCATTTGGGAGCTGTACCTTATCAAAAGAAAACATCTTTAAATCAGTCTGCATGAATAGCTTCTCTGTTACTGCACCACAGAGATGAAGAGGGAGATGGGGCCTCATTTGGGAAAGCACAGCAACACTTAATTCTGTCTTATTAATAAGCCTCGCCGCTACAGTACGTACAGTTATAATTCAATCTGAATTAAAAACTACATGTCCCAGTTACCATGGTGGTGCTTGTGATCATTGCGTTTAACCAACGAAACAGGGCGAAAAATCAGTCACATGACTTTGTGGCTGAGTTTAGAAAGCTTAACGTATCAGCAAGACAGCAAAGACATTTTTCCAAGAAAGTTTAGCCTTTGTCACTAATGAAACCGCTAAATAAAGACATAAATATGGAAATTGACAGTTAATTGACTTTTATATTTCTAAATATCACAACATGTTCGAATCCAAGTCATTTTTAATAACAATGGGTAAACTGGGTAAACTATCACAAAGCTTTAAAAAACTTAACATTTTTATTATCAACAAATTGTAAATACGATGTTTACATTGGCATTATTAATTTTTCACTTGAGTATATGGAGGATTGTGAGAGCAGACCCCCCCTCTTAGGCTACATTTTTAATAAGAAATGGAGGCTGTATGCGTTACAATATAAACATTTACTGTCAAACTTTAAATCAACAGTTGATTTAAAGACAATCTGTCAAAGTGCAATGAAACACAATATTGTTGTTGTTGTTGTTGTTATTGTTGTTTTTATCCTGTAAAGCGTTTTGAGAAGCCACCTTTAAAGGCGCTATATAAAGGCGCTGATTCTTATGGAATGTGTTTTCTTTCTTCTTTTTTTTCAGCATAGAATAAACCTGTTACAGTACTTGATTCTTATGGATGCCCGGTTCCGCCGGGGATTCAAAATAAAACATGGAATCACGTGTCTAAGGAAATAGCATTATAACTATATCCATGCACAAACAGTAGCATGTTACATTATTAATTTGGGTGTCTCCTCTTGCCAGAAAGCGCTAAATTGCATTTTGAGTGCGGTTTTTGACTTTTTTTAAATTACAACCCATACATAAGCTGATACTGTTTAGACTTTTAATTATTTTAAACTGTATTACAGCAGCACAATGTGCTTTTTCACGAAACCTAGAGTACTGAAATGTCTTGCGTTGTACAGCTTTTCAGCTAAATATATTTATCGCTTACACCTGACACTTGATGTGCCCGACAAAAACCAGTTGAACAGCTCTGTTGGAGGTTTGCAGATCAGATCAGATTCCCTTCCCCCCACAGAAAGACAGACTTATTAGTCGCTATTCACTGCGACAGCAGCTCCAATTTCAGGCGTAAGCGATAGATCCCAGTTTAGCCGATCTTGTTACAGCATGTTCCAGTTTACTCTTATTAACCATATTAATTTTAAGTGCTTAATGCCATTTTTTGACCACGCACGAATATTCTTATGTCCATACCTTTGCAAGGGAATCAGTGTGAATTGTAATACTAATTAAATAACCGCGGGCACTTTCCACCCCCTCTGACAGCAGGAACATAACCCATTCTCAGCTCAGCAGCTCATTACAATATAGGGTGTTCAAATCTTTTGCTGCCTCAAAAAGCTTTAGAGAACTTAACATTTCTATTATCAACAAATTGTAAATACGACGTTTACATTGGCATTACTAATTTTTCACTTGAGTGTATGGAGGATTGTCAGCTGTCACTGAGAGCAGTTAATTAAATGTATTTTTTGATTCACAATCAGACAAATGCAACATAAATTGTTATCTTTGTCTTCTAAGTATATTAATAAACTTTCAGCATAGCTTTCTCCTAGTTTAGATTAATTTTTCTTGGGATTTTGGGATCAAACGTGGAAAGATTAGATTAGTAATCGTTTTTATTTTTTAAATACATTTTAGAAAAGTGTAATCTATACTTAAAAGCTGTATAAAAGCTGTATAAAAGACACTCGATATTAATGGAGTTTAGTTGATACTTTTTAAACTTTTAATTATTTTAAATTGTATTACAGCATTGTACACATGCTTAAAAGAGAAGAAAACGCAAGCCTTCTTCAGGTGTGAGGGCATTCTGCTCAGAATGAAACACTAAAATGTAATGTAGGCTCTGAATGGGTTCAATTATGATTTGGGCTTGATTAAGGTCGCTGCCTTTCATCCAAAATCTTGCTTGAATCCTTCTAAACTAAAAATTAGACATGAGCAGGGGCTCTGGTGAAATTTCTCTTTTTTTAATTTCTCTTTTTTTCTTGGAAAAATATCTTACCCGCTGCAATCCGGGCACAGAAGGATTAAAAGAAGCCAGACAGGCAGGGGGAAGAGTGAGTTCTAGATAAAGAGGTATCCAGGTAACAGTGAAGGTAACAGCCGCAGACGTGGCCTACTTAGCCCGCCAGGGTTACCCTACTCTCCCGGAGGAGGCCCACCGGGAAATAGCGCTCCAGGCGTTCCTGGCCCCGGCGCCGACTGAGGTGCAGTGCCACGTGATGCTGGCCGCACTGGTCCCCTTGGAGCAGGCCCTGGCTCTGGCTGAGCAGACTGATGCCGTATTCGAGGAAACCGGTGGGCGCCAACGGAGGGGCGCACGGGGAATCAGATGGGGAGGAGGAGACGCCCAGCGCGACGATGCTGGGGGAGCGATGACGGCTGGTCATCTGCCACTGCTGTGGGGAGAGGGGACACATCGCAGGCAACATGAAATTGTCAGGGACATTCAGCTATATACAAAGAAGAGACAGACAAAGTAATAATTCTATATTAACGTGGCCTACATATTGACGCAATGATCAAACTAACTGACATGTTCTGATTCAGATCCCCTGCAGTTCATAATAATTAGAACAATAGCAATGCTGAGTCCTCCCCACCCTACTGAGTACAAATTCAGCTGCTCTCCAGTTCTGTTCTGCATGTTTTTTCATTGCAATTGAGCTCGGAGCTGGAGATGAACTCCATACAGTTCTGTGTTACCTAGCCCGCACTTGCGTGCTAATTTACGGGTTGTGGCAAATGCTTTTTTATAGTTCATATACATGACGGCAACCTGTTACCGAGGAACCTGAGAGGTTTAAAAGCCTCACGAGCCAGGCAGGACTCCAACCTACAATCTTCTGATTCGAAGTCAAACGCGTTATCCATTACGACACTGGCCCATGGAACATGCGCTTGCACTCTACCACAGAGAACAGAAATAGTGTTGATGTGTCGTGCTGAAATTCCGATTGATTTTGAATTCAAAGAAAAAAGGTTTTCTTCCAAAACACCATGAAATTGTCACATCTTGCAGACAATAGGTGTATTCCATGTTGAAAAGAGAAGAAAGAAAACCATGGAGCCTTTTACAGGTGTGAGGCTTCTTCAGGTGTGAGAAGACCTCACAGTCGAAATGCTGTGTTTCCGTTCTTCTCTTTTCAGCATGCAATAAACCTATTACTTGATCCTTTGCAGCCGAGGCATGCTGAAGTAGCTACCCAGCTGAACATCTAGCAGACTCTACAGTACTTCTCTCCTGTAGAAGTAAAGCAGGGCTTGCTGGGTGAGCTTTTGCTCCGGTAAATTAGGTCACGTGTCATGTTAAATCACTTCTTCTAAACACAACATTTGCTGGTGCTAGCTTTCCCCATGAAAAGAGACATTTCCCTTACAGTACATGACATATCGTTTTTATTCTATCAATAAGTATAGAAATTAAACAAAAGAAAAAATGGTGTCGCCAAAGAATGCACAGCTCTGTCGCCTTGGGGAGGTGTCAAGGGCATTGAGCTCCTTGGACATGAAAAGTGCCCGATAAATGCCATTTCTCATCATTTCTCTTGGCGTCAGTTCTGCTATTAAATGGGACGGAGGCAACGGGCTCAGAGAGCAGGTTAAGTGCACACCGAATGCAGATGTGTCTAAGTGTCTGTAAAAGCGCGGTGCTCCGCTGGTGCTGTTCCCTAGTGGCTTAAAGTGCCCGCCTAGTAAGCAGGCGATCCTGGGTCTGAATACCAGCGGTGCCTCTCTCCGTGTCTTGTTGTGCCGAATGTCTCATTTCAGACAAACATGTACAGCTTGGTTCAGTTTAATGCAAGAATTCATTTCCTTTCTGGAATAACTTGTTTTTGAAGAAATCCATACAGCTTGTGAAAGATGAAATCCATTTCTTGGTTGTCAGTGGAAAAAGATTGCCGGCTGCAAGAAGCGCAAGTGATTGTTTTCTTTGACCATAAACCTGCAAATGTAGAGAGCACAAGCGGCCGTCAGTCTCTGTGGCGCAATCGGTTAGCGCATTCGGCTGTTAACCGAAAGGTTGGTGGTTCAAGGCCACCCAGGGACGCATGTCTCATTTTTTCCAATGTAAACATCATCACCGCTAAAGAAGATGGTGCAGAAAGCTCCACAGTCGAAACATTGTGCTTCTTTTCTTCTCTTTTCAGCATGGAGTAAACCTTTGCTTGATCCTTTGCAGCCTACGCATGCTGACACAGCTACCTTTCTCTTAACGCGCCTCAATCATTATTCACCAAAACCATCAGCAGAATGTGTCGCCTTTGTGGTGATGTCACTCCTCTGCTTCACAAATGTCCTTAGTGACGGACCATTCCTTTCTGCCATTTTTCCGGAGCGGTTATTGATTGCTCCATCATTTCCCTCATACTTTCCATCCCTAGATTGAAAAAAAAAACAGAAACAGGCTGACAGGACGACAATCAAATTGCAAAAACTCATCAAAGCACTCGATAGAGTATTTGAATCCACAAGTAGCTACGAGCAACTTTGTCCTGGCTTGCATGAAAGTCGGAAAATGTCAAAAAGAAAAAGATGGTGGCTTCTTCATATTCGTTCTTTTATTTTTAGTTCGTTGGCTCTTCTGTCCATTGTCCTCCTGCCTGGCTCTTGACCTGTGACTGTCTGAACGCACACAGTAAAATTTCATGTGGGGGATTTGTCCTGAGCCTCTGTGAAAGACCCACCCACCCCCATAAATAACTGCTCTAGAAACACGATTGCAAAACTAAACCACAGCTTAAAGAGGAGCTTGTCATGACCGCCAGGCAGTTAAGACCAACTCTTAAGCGATCTAATCAGCACCAGCAGTGGGTGATTATTAACAAACGCTGCCGCACGAGTTAACCCACCTGCACACACTCCACCGTGCGGTACACAGTGCTATTTTTACCATCTTTACCTGCTTCCCGCTGCTCAGTATTGAGTCTATTCCTTGAGAGCTCTACCTGGCATTTTTTCCATTACCTCGTTTATTCTGGATATTGGACTCCCCTTCTGCCTTTTTGACTTTGGACCTCGCCTCTCACCTCGGACTGTTTGCCACCAGTGTTCTCCCTGGATTACGACTTACCTTACGCCTCTTGACCACGAAACAAAGCAAAGCAGAGCAAAACAAAACGAACAAACGAAAACCCTCACGTCCCGCACTTGCATATAACGCCGTTACGTGCCCAAGCGGTATTGTACGTCATCCTAGCACTGCACCCCGGGGCGTACGGTATATGGGAACGAGCACACGCCACGAATCGTCTTGAATCACTCCCTACAGCTGTAAGGTGCCTTGAAGCGTGCACCCCCAACTTTCTTCTTTGCCCATCTGTGAAAGGTAAACTGTTGAACAAACTCTGAACCAGCTCTAAGGAAACTAATCCGATTAGACGTTACTTTGACTCATCTTTTTACGCTCAGTGCTGGATTGCTCAAACTCCAGCTAGGGTTAGGGTTAGCATTCCCACGCTACTTAGACACTTTGTTTACGCTCAGTGCTGGATTTTGGGAACTTCAGGATGAGTGGGAATTTTCTCCTATCTGTCAATTCTGTTTTGTTTTGGAGACTCTTGGCTGCCTATGTTGTACAGTGCAGCGTGAAGGAAACATTTTCCAAAACTGTGTCAGCTCAAAAGTTGTAAGAAAACCTCTCCAGCTGCTTTAACTCTCTTCATTTTTGTCATTTAATGTGACACTCGATGTATAACTGGAGCCTCACATATGCAAATGGTGAGGCTCCAGTTCGACACCCAGTTCGACACCACTTTACAGTATATGACAAAAGCATGGCAGACTGTGCCGGACCGGCAGATAACTTCCGCTTATTTTTACCATATTAAACATTGGAAATCCTCCCACTTGTATTTGTGACACTTGATTTTGGCTCCACCTAAGACACTCTTAAATCTTCAAACACTTTTCTCTTCTCCCGCAACACTCTTGTCTGTCGGCACTATGTGGCAGCGTTGCATGACAACCCCTCTCACCACGGAAAGGAACCTAACAGCTTTGGTAAGAGAGGAGAAAAGGACCTGGCCAGTACGGGGCTCGAACCCGTGACCTTGGCGTCATTAGCACCACGCTCGAACCAACTGAGCTAACCAGCCTCACAACAGTGCTCCTCTCTGTGCTGCAAAAAATCGAACTCAGGGAATTTCTTTTGTCCTCCTTTGAATAGAAAGCCTTGTAATTCAGTGTAAGGGCTTTCTCGTGCAGTTTCATGGTTCTTGTAACCCAAATCCTACACTGGCCTGAAGTGCCCCCCCATTTCACAGCATTTT
>NW_027167934.1:385000-600000 GCF_040954835.1 Lepisosteus oculatus | reverse complement strand
TGCAATCATCGAGGGACCGATGAATTCCGAGATGTATCAGGAAATTCTACAGCAGAATGTCAGGGTGTCTGCCTGTGATCTAAAACTCAAAAGACGCTGGGTCTTGCAACATGACAAAAACAAAGGAGTACATCAACAACAGAGTGGCTGAAACAGAAGAAATTCTGTATGTTGGGATGGCCAAGTAAGAGTCCTGACCCCAATCCCATTGAAGTGCTGTGGCGTGATCTGAAGCAGGCCATTCAGCGCAAGACATCCCAAAAATATACATGAACTGAAACAGTTTTGCATAGAGGAATAGGCCAAAATACCTCCTAACCGCTGCTCAGGTCTGACAAGCCGCTACAGAAAGTGGGGGTTGAGGTTTTTGTCATAAAGGAGGTTCCACTAGCTCCTTAATATAAGGGTTCACGTACTTTTTCCATCAATGACCTTGATTGTTTAAACCATTTGGTCAATAAAGAAACAGCAATGTCAAATGTTGGGTGTGTGTTCTTTGTTAAATCAGAATCTCTTTATTAATTATTATGACTTAGATAAAGATAAGATCACATGTTAGGAGCCATTCATGCAGAAATCCACATCATTCCGAAGGGCTGTTTACAAAAGTTTTTCTCCCAACTGTATGTGAGAGAAAAGCAGAGACGCTCACTGAGTAAGGTGGAGTTGTAGCTTTGCAAACCACAAAGACATTTGTATGCTCAAAATGGGACAGGAGCACCCCAGATGGGACTCGAACCCACAATCCCTGGCTTAGGAGGCCAGTGCCTTATCCATTAGGCCACTGGGGCACACTGGGTTGGGTCGATCACGCTGATGAAGAGCCAGTTTTTTTTTCCTTTGCTTTTTCAAAGGGATCCCCAAAATTAGGAAAGTTAGGCAGCAGAAGGTTTACTGTGACCTGAGAAGGACCGGCATCCAATCACGGTGGTACACACACACGCTCTCACTCATCTGAGCTACACGGCTACCAAGATGATCTCAGGTGCGCCGAGCTGGTACGGAACATATTGAACTGATCGACGGCGAATTGTCTCTCAGACAGGCTTTTCACCTCTGAGCTCCCTGACTGACAGTGATCAGTTAGGCAGTAAAACAGTCAGCTGCTTCTAAGCCTTAAACAGCTGCATCTCGGCGCTTCCACGGAGAGATGATTTGAAAGCCGAACATCGCCCATTGGGAACACCTTACTATCACTAGTTTAAGAGACTCTTAAGGTCTTGCAGAGGTGCCTGTCTAATAGCATGCGCTTTGCAAGCTATAGGTGTTTAGGCTGAGGCAGAATGCCTGTTAACAAAATGTTTTTCTAAAGGGGCCTCGCACTCTTTTCCAAGCAATGGTCACCATCCCCACAATGTAGTCATGTCCTAGGACGTCACCTGTTAGTCTCCATTTGTCTGCCACCAACATTTTAGGTTACGGGGTCACAACCGCACCCCGGAGAGCATAGGAGCCGTTGGCGTTCTGGCTGTGCAGATTGGGCTGAAGGTGGGGCGCTTGAATCTCGCTGTTGGAGGCCGTCTGAAACTGACCCAAGCCTTTCCCTTGAATTAAATGTAAATAAGAAATGAACCCCAGATGCACATGGAATCAATCACGTGTTTCCTTTGAGCCGTTTCAAAGACTGCTCCAGAGTTTACCTTGCACAGATGCGCAAAGATTAATGATGGGGGTGCACGCTTCCAGGCGCCTTACAACTGTAGGGACTGATTAGAGACAATTCGTAGCGTGTACTCATTTCTCTCTATTCCCCGTGTTGCAGTGGTAGGATGACATAAATTCCTGCTTCGACACGTAACGGCATTATAATCAAGTGCAGGAGCTGAGGGCTTTAGTTTTGTTTCGTTTTCCATGGCGTTCGTAAGCGCGCAAATCAAAGGCAATTCCTGCGTCTAACACGAATGTAAATGCTTTTGAAAGTGCAGTGTGGTGCAGCTTGTAAAAACCATTTGTGGTTTGTTGATGTTTTTTCTGTCTGCCAAAGTTGCATTTTGACATCCGGACTGGGGGACTTTATCATTTGAACGTGAAGCCAGCCTTAAACCCTCTGAGGCGTGTCTGTCTGCCGGCACGAATCTTGTGAAAGGTATTTTTTTTTAACGGAGAGCGACTTTAAAAAGGTTTCCGCAGCCACCTCGCACTCCGTGTTAGATTATAGGAGGAATGCGGCGACAGCGAGCTCGCTTTTGTCGTGGCCGAGTGGTTAAGTGCGTTGGGGATTCCCCGCGCAGGTTCGGAACTTGCCGACTCCGGCGTCTGCCGCACGTCGCCTTGTGCCTGCGCGGCAAAGGCGAAGTGCCGTTTCTCCTTTCCCGGTACTATAAAAACGCTAAATCGCTTGGACCCGCTGCCATTGAAAGCAATTCTTCAGATAACCACACATTTTGCGTTCGCACCTCTGGTGCTCTACTTATGCCTTTGCAAACCTAATGAATAAAGCTGAAAGAACCGACACGATATGTAGGTGCTCGTAAACCACGCAGTAAAGAACTGTTAACAGCAAGGGTTTCAGTGGGTTAACTGAGGAGAAGGCGTGATCGCTAATTGTTGACTTTTTATTTGGTGTTAGAAACACTCTTACTGTGCATGACGTGCAACAAATGTAGCCACAGAAATTGCATCACGCTTTCATGTATGCTATTGCAGACACCAACGTTGCCTAGATAGAAAACCGAAATAGCCGTGGGTTTGCTTGCTGGTCTGAAGGATCTCTCTTCGAATCTCTATCATTTGTCAATGAAAGTAAAAGGCGCTGCAATCTCATACGTTCAGAATCAAACCCGCAGCTGTTGTTCGACTTTATTTCTTGACTAATTACAACTGAGTGTCGCATGAGCAGTTACGTAAACTTGTCTGGTATATTTGAACACAAATGCCGTTCTTCAATTAAAACTAACAGTACATTGTCAGGGACATTCAGTTCTATACAAACAAGAGACAGACAAGAGAATATTTCTACCGTTCATGTGGACTACGTGTTGACTTACTGATCGGAATAATTGAAAGGTTCGGGCTCATAGCCGATGCAGTGCGTGCTAATTAGAACAGCAACGCTGAGCTCTCAGCACCGTACTGAGCCCAGGTGTTTTTCTAAAGCTGTCAGGTGCAGTTCATTTACATGAAGGAAATCTCTTACTGGGTACGATTACAATGCAGTAAGTAGCACAGACTGCTTAGGGAGTAGCCCGATGCGTTTAAAAACAACCCGAGCCAGATAGGAGTCGAACCTGCAATCTCCTGATCCGTAGTCAGACGCGTTATCCATTGCGCCACTGGCCCTGGTGTGACACTGCAGGACTGTAACCCAGTGAGATCAGCACTGCAACTAGTAAAATATTACCCCCGGTCCATTCTTTTCCAAAAGTGAGAAACACCTGTTTTCTACATTTTGTCTGTTTTAAAACCATATCTCTTTAAACCAAACCAAGAGTTTGTCTTTTGCACTGATATTCTGATTCATTTCGATTTCAATGAAAAAAAAAAACATTATCTTCCAAAGCATCATAAAATTGTCCCTTCTTCCAGACTCTACTTCTCTCTTGTAGTAGTACAGCAGACCTTTCCAAGTGAGCAGATCACAGAGTCCGAAATGAGCTTCCTCCATCAAGCAAAGTACCTGAACATGACTCTGTCTTCATAAAAGCGCCCCTGTAATAAAGAAATTAAATCCGAAATCAAGAGGGCAGTTTCCTACTGAAGTTCAAGAAATCATCAATTTTAACCTAGCAACACATTAAAGGCTGCATCTATACAAGTACGATTCTAGAAATGCTCACCAGATTACGTTTTAAGAAAGAACTGCGCCTCAGGTTCCGCCGAGATCTTAACTCGGATGGCAGGATTCAGAGTCCGGAGTGTGGACTGATGGCGCACGGAGGGTCCATATACTGTGGATCCCTCAGTGATCTTCCGCGTATTCAAACCGCCAGCGTGTGACTCCCCTGTCACCGTCCTCTCTCCTCTGTGCAGCCGAGCCCGATTCACGGTAAAGTGAAAAAAAATATGCCCTCAACGTGAGATTTACTCTGGAGTGAGGATAGATGTTACCTTTTTATCATTGAACAGGATGTATGTGATGTGGCGACTAGGTTCAATTTTGTATCCTGTTTAAAAGATTAAGGACTGGGGTGAGCGTGATTTACCACCCTTTCAGCTAAGAACCCGACGTGCGCACCGTTTAAGCTGCATAGACTCGGTCGTTTAACTCTTCTCCATTAGCAGGGTTAAGGTTAAAGAAAAAAAACATTGCTGACTTCTTTTTTTTTTGCCAGCTGCTAGCGCTGATTAGCAAGGTTTGTATTTCATGTTTTGCAAGTTGCATCCATTTTAAGAAAAACAAGTCATGTTAAAGACAGGAAATGAATACTTGTGTTTAATTAAGTCTAGCGGTTGTCCGCTGGGATTCAGACCCAGGGTCTCCTGTTCACTAGACAGGCGCTTTAACCAACTAAGCCACGGCGCCCCGGGAGTGCTGTCCTTTTGCAGCCACTTGGACACACCACTCAGACACATCTGCATTCGGTGTGTGCTCCGCCTGCTCGCTGAGCAAGTTGCCACCTTTACATACAATAGCAACATCGACACCAAGAGAAAGGATGACAAATGGCTTTTATCTGGAACTTTTCATGTCCAAGGAGCTCAATGTGCTTTCTGTGTACAACAGGGCCACTGAACTCCACACTGGCCACTGAACCACAGCAGTGGCTTGCTGGCTTGACATCTCCCAAGGAAAATGTTGAAATCGCATGTGGAACAGGAAAATGACCCTCGAGTACGAGGGAAAAAAAAGAAAAAGATCATCTGGAGCGCGCCAACTCAGTTGGGACAGTCCAGTTCTGTTAGCGAGGTGGCTGAGTGGTTAAGGCGATGGCTTGTTAATCCATTGTGCTCTGCATGTATGGGTTCGAATCCCACTCTCGTCGGTTTCCATGTCTGACATGTGTGCCCGTTCGACGTTGGCCCTCCTGTCGTTTGCTCCAGAACTAGAGCCATGCAGTTTCTAGCGGTGGCTGAACATGGTATAGTAGGCTAACATCGGTATCGAGCAGTGACAGTAACAGTATTTACGTGCCGCTGCTGCCAAGTGGCTCTGGGTTGAGACCGCGTTTTCACTTACTTGCAATGCAAACGGAGAAAGCGATTTTTGACAGTCTCTTGAGAGACTGCGCTAGGTGTTTAGGGATAGACTTTGTCAGTTCCCCCTGGGATGATGGCCTCTCAAATAGTTTGTGATTCCTCTAGACGTTTATACAGTAGAAGCCTGCTTCGTGGCTTAAATCCAAGCTAAGGAAACGAGTTAGAGGTCTGATGCAGAACTGCGAATTCAATGAACGGGAACACTACAGTACATTGCACTGTATGTGTGAGGAAAACTGCCCCCTTCTGTCCCTTGTCGACCGAACAGAGGACTGTAAAGGATACCGCCAAGAAACTTTAGGATGCTGGTTGGAATACAGCTCCAAAGAAGCCCCTTTGGGTGTTATGTCATCAAAAAGTAAGAACAGCGAATCTCCCTTTGATCAAAAGCGCAACAGAACTGTTTTCCGTGGAGCAGCTTTCAGACCCGTAGACCTGTTTTATTTGTAGGGCAGGGCGCATTCCCAAACGCGAATCTCCTGTTTTAGAAATGCTTTGGGCGGCGTGAAGTGAAAATAAGAAATGGGCTCCAGATGCACATGAAAGCAATCAAGTGTTTCATCCGAGCTGTTTCAACGACTGCTCAAGAGCTTTCCTTTCACAGAGGCGCAACGATTAATGATGGGGGTGCACCCTTCAATGCGCCTTCCCAGTGGGCATTGATTCGTCGAATATACGTATATTTATGGCGAAAATACGGCTATACGTATATATACGTCGCCTCAACGTATAATCAACGTCGAATTGCAACCGTAAAATCGACGACATGAATAAACGCATATATAACATCGAAAACACATCTAACACAGTGCCTGAGGCTTTTTACTGTATGTATCGTGTGTGCCGCAACTAGGAGTATACGGCACTCTGCACAGTGTACGAAGTAAATTATTTTCGCAGTAATTAATTTATTATATTTACTATATTTATTATACACGTGTAAATTAATTACTGCGAAAATAATTTACTTCGTACACTGTGCAGAGATTCTAGACGAATTGCAGACCACATTTAGACGTCTAAGGTATGCGTTTAATAGATGCAGCCATTCAAAATGCGCGGTAAAAACCCGCGGTACAGTAACCTACCCACAAGCCACCGCGGGGCACCGGAGGGTACCGCAGGACAAGTGATTGGCTGGCCAAAATGACCGACAGGGGCACTCGTGGTGCATTGGTTGGTAGTGCAAAGATTTAATCATTTAATGTCTTTGCTGTCCACATTTTAATCCGCTTAGTTTTGAATATTTATATGGATTTTACCACTAAAGGGAAATTTTAGTAGCTGAGCATAAAAAGAAGAGGAGCATAACGCATCTGAAGGTCATAAACGATATTAATTTAGGAACATAAACATTACTGTATGTATGTAAACTGTACTGTGTATGGCTGGTCTTGGTAGTTTAAAGAAAAAATACACACCAGTCTTCCATTTCTCCCTAAACATTTTAAGCATGAAAGTTTTATGAAACGGTACCCAAATATGCGATTGCTGTATAGAATGAATTTTAATTAAAAAAAATTATTTAACACGAACATTAAGCTGTTTACATCTTCCGCCTGAGAACAGTCACCCGTTGCTACCCAACGCAGAATGGTGATTGGCTGACACCATCTGACACCCCTCTGATTGGAGAAAAAAGACGTGCTGGTGTGCTATACCAGGAAGAGGATTTCTTTCAATTCTAAACGTGTATTTTAAAAGTTTAAGAAGTAAAAACCTTACAGCGTACACAGATTTCTAAACTGATCAGGATCGTTATCTTTGTCTCATGCATAATAATGTTCACCGCTCTGTCCAGCAAATTAATAATAAACTTTATTTTATATAGCTTTTTAAACGAATAAGTAATTAGATTGCTCATAAACCTAATCACTTGCTTTTTCTTTTTATTTAGGCGCAGATTTCAACTATAGATCGTATTATTAATAACCATAATAACAACCAACCAACAAAAACAACCATATAAACATAATACCAACCAAAAACATAGATAACAACCACAATACAAAATCAAATAATCAAACCATTTTACTCTCGCAAAGTCCTCCAATTATCATAATCCCGCCCCTTATGCAAAACCAAACCTTCCTCCCATCCCAGTTTATCCTGTTTATCATAAACAAAATCAACCTCAATTTTCAACATAAAGCATTACACAAAATCAATACCTCAACACTCCATACTCAACAACGATAATTCACAAACAGCCAGAAAATGTAACTACACATTCCCAAACAGACCTAATTTCCATAGCCCCGCCCCTTATGCAAAACCAACATCCCTCCCCTGTTCTCTCTCTCCCCTGGCGGTTGTAATTGTTTTTATTTTCAAATAAATTTTAGCAAAGTCATGTATTTTAAAAATCTTAAGATTTTTATATTTATGTCTTTATTTAGTGGTTTCATTAGTGACAAAGGCTAAACTTTCTTGGAAAAATGTCTTTTATGTAAACCATGTTTGCTATTAATTCATTCAGGGCTAAAATATGTTCATTGTCTTCTAATGAAAGAAGGGTTCCTTTCGCCGTAGTCGGGAGCCTAGCCTTTAACTAGTAAGTACTGTATTTACTGGGTTTTTGAGGGGGGGTGTCTTTCGCTGGAAATCTCGCCTCCTACTTTGAAAATACCCGTGAAACCGTTTCAATTCGTCACAGCCAGCACTCCTGCAGAGAGGGGGGTTGTACTTGCAGTGTATACAGTACACGCGTTATGCTCTTCGTTAATGTAAATAATTACTGCGAAAATAATTTACTTCGTACACAGTGCAGAGATTCTAGACGAATTGCAGACCACATTTAGACGTCTAAGGTATGCGTTTAATAGACGAATATTATACGTCTTTTGCCCACTGTGCTGCCCTCTTGATTTCGGATTTAATTTCTTTATTACAGGGGCGCTTTTATGAAGACAGCGTCATGTTCAGGTACTTTGCTTGATGGAGGAAGCTCATTTCGGACTCTGTGATCTGCTCACCTGGAAAGGTCTGCTGTACTACTACAAGAGAGAAGTAGAGTCTGGAAGAAGGGACAATTTTATGATGCTTTGGAAGATAATGTTTTAAAACAGACAAAATGTAGAAAACAGGTGTTTCTCACTTTTGGAAAAGAATGGACCGGGGGTAATATTTTACTAGTTGCAGTGCTGATCTCACTGGGTTACAGTCCTGCAGTATCACACTGGATAACGCGTCTGACTAGGGATCAGGAGATTGTAGGTTCGACTCCTGCCTGGCTCGGGTTGTTTTTAAATGCATCGGGCTACTCCCTAAGTAGTCTGTGCTACTTACTGCATTGTAATAGTACCCAGTAAGAGATTTCCTTCATGTAAATGAACTGCACCTGACAGCTTTAGAAAAACACCTGGGCTCAGTACGGTGCTGAGAGCTCAGCTTTGCTGTTCTAATTAGCATGCACTGCATCGGCTATGAACCCGAACTTTTCAATTATTCCGATCAGTAAGTCAACACGTAGTCCACATGAAAGGTAGAAATATTATCTTGTCTGTCTCTTGTTTGTATAGAACTGAATGTCCCTGACAATGTACTGTTAGTTTTAATTGAAGAACGGCATTTTTGTTCAAATATACCAGACAAGTTTACGTAACTGCTCATGCGACACTCAGTTGTAATTAGTCAAGAAATAAAGTCGAACAACAGCTGCGGGTTTCATTCTGAACGTATGAAATTGCAGCGCCTTTTACTTCCATTGACAAATGATAGAGATTCGAAGAGAGATCCTTCAGACCAGCAAGCAAACCCACGGCTATTTCGGTTTTCTATCTAGGCAACGTTGGTGTCTGCGATAGCATACATGAAAGCGTGATGCAATTTCTGTGGCTACATTTGTTGCACGTCATGCACAGTAAGAGTGTTTCTAACACCAAATACAAAGTCAACAATTAGCGATCACGCCTTCTCCTCAGTTAACCCACTGAAACCTTTGCTGTTAACAGTTCTTTACTGCGTGCTTTACGAGCACCTACATATTGTGTCGGTTCTTTCAGCTTTATTCATTAGGTTTTCAAAGGCATAAGTAGAGCACCAGAGGTGCGAACGCAAAATGTGTGGTTATCTGAAGAATTTATTTCCACGACAGCAGAGCCAAGCGATTTAGCGTTCTTATAGTACCAGGAAAGGAGAAGCAGCACTTCGTCTTTGCCGCGCAGGCACAAGGCGACATGCGGCAGACGCCGTAGTCGGCAGGATTCAAATCTGCGCGGGGAGTCCCCAATTGATTTTGAATCCATCGCCTTAATCACTCGGCCACGACTACAGCGAGCTCGCCGCCGCCGCATTCCTCCTATAATCTAACACGGAGTGCGAGGTGGCTACGGAAACTTTTTCAAAGTCGCTCTCAGTTAAAAAAAAAAACCTTTCACAAAATACGTGCCGGCAGACAGACACGCCTCAGAGGGTTTAAGGCTGGCTTCACGTTCAAATGATAAAGTCTCCCCGTCTGGATGTCAAAATGCAACTTTGGCAGACAGAAAAACATCAACAAACCACAAATGTGGACAAGGATTTTACAAGCTGCACCACACTGCACTTTCAAAAGCATTTACATTCGTGTTAGACGCAGGAATTGCCTTTGATTTGCGTGCTTACGAACGCC
The DNA here is from genome assembly GCF_040954835.1 of Lepisosteus oculatus. Classification (NCBI taxonomy): domain Eukaryota; kingdom Metazoa; phylum Chordata; class Actinopteri; order Semionotiformes; family Lepisosteidae; genus Lepisosteus; species Lepisosteus oculatus. The sequence continues at coordinate 590,252 of NW_027167934.1, read as the reverse complement.
ATGGAAAACGAAACAAAACAAAAGCCCTCAGCTCCTGCACTTGATTATAATGCCATTACGTGTCGAAGCAGTAATTTACGTAATTTACTGCCTGAAAAAAAAACAGTAAAATGTTTGAGTGCCTATAGAGTTTCTATTTTTATTTTCTTGAGAAAAGTTGATACCATTTCCTGGACACCCTGTCCCCCATCAGTGCGCGGTGCCCGGGGAAAAATCTGTAGGGGGGCGTCTGAAATTCTGAGGGGGGGGGGTGATATTTCGGTTGAAACGGAGCTGTAGGGTGCAGCTACCCAAATGAAATCTCGCAGCTATGCCATTGATTAGTGCTTCATGATAGAAGATAACGACTAGCAATCTGGTATTTGCGATGAAGTTCAGTTTCACATTTTTCGTCACTCTCACGGTTTGTATTGCCTGGAGCGAAAAGTACCATAAGCGTTCATTTTTGCAGCTACATGGACGTTCTGAATCGTTAAGAAAAAAATGTTGTAAAACCAACAGAAAGCACAGACTGCTATAACTAGTCCTAGTTATATAAAGATTTTAAGTATAATGATAAACTACTGCAAGGAATCGGTCCACCTGAGCAAACAGGATCGTAATGTTGACACTCAATAACGACACTGATATGTGCAGTTCCTGGACGGATAGCCCTCCTGCCCATCAAACAGACTGAGTGACTGTTCGTGTCATTTAGTGTTGTCTGACCATTGACCAAGTACAACTATTTTTTTAGGGCGCAAATTAAGTTAGGTAAATCTTTTTGCCCAAAACTGAAGGGGCAACACTCCTCCCTCCCCCCGTGATGCCAGGCCTGTCCCCATCCTATTCCATAATGTCATTATATATAATACCATACAACAGTACGATCCTTACTAACTGCATGCGTTAAAATTGCACATCAGCACATAGCAGGGGGCACATAGCCGTGATGTATTATCAATGTTAAATTTCAACCATAATATCGACAACATTAATAAACGCATACGTTGAGAAAATATCGAACCCAGCATATTTTCCGGTTATATACCACAATGCATTGCTAGTATTCGTTGGTCACCATTTTGGACACGTTTTTCAAACGTAGAAGTATATCCGCAAATATCTCAGCAATCCTCTTTTGACGAGTAAGTATGAACAATAATAATACTATCTGAATACACACAGATCTTTCTTAATATTATTTTGATTAAAATAGTACGTGAATAAGCAAAAAATGGCACATAAAAATAGTGTGAATGGGGAAGATGGCACAAAATCGTTTTGCCATTTCTCTATTCTTATTCTATGTTGTACTTTCAAACTTTAGGTACTCTTTAATTAGGACAGACTTTATTGCTCAACTGCTATGATGCAAGCCAAATTTTATACATTTATTTCAGCTTTGAGCTTTCAGCTTTGACCAACCTTGAACTCACCGGCCGTGGTTAACGCGTGTTGGATTTTAACGGGCTCTGTGTGTTCGATGTACATAAGCCACTGAATGCTGGGTGTAGAAAATCGTTTTTGCTGGTGGTGGTAATTGTCATGGGGTAGCAACGCTATCGTCTCTTCCTGTAAAAACATAAGTCTGAACATGGCCATGCAGACACTAGCGATGGTCACAAACTGAAAGGGGTCGATGCACACAACGCAGGCGGCCCCTGACTCAGTCACGCGTGTCTGTCTGGTCATATTCATGACCTCGTCCCAAAACCTGACACAGCCTTCTCTTAGAATTGCCACATCCAACTGGCAGTAACGTTTCAACTCTCTCTGTAAGTTAAACACACTTCCCTTGCATTCTTCATACCAAACCAAAAACTCGGCTTTCTCCCTCGGCAGCATGTAGTTAACGCCGTAAAGTTCTGGCGGCGGCATCGGGCTGACATAATTTTGGTTTTCTGAAGTGTTCATCAAGTGTGGAAAATGACCCTTACCCCCGGGGAACCCCATGGCGGCCGACAGTTTGCTTAATTTCATAGGTAGAAAGTTTAAAGAATCGATAAATCTGATGTTCAGAGCTTTTACGGTCATACACATTATCTTACCACCCTGATTAATTAGTTCAACGTCCATCTTTTCATCTTACAACTGTCTGATTACTAGGTAATTGTCATATCCCTTGCCATTGTGCGATATGAATGTATGGTTTTTGAAACGTCTATCGATAAATTTACACACAAAATCCTTTAGACAAGTTTCACCATAAAATTCCCAGCTTCGTTTATTGTTAATATGAAGGGCATGGATGTAATTTGGTATGTGTGTCCCCGTTTCTTGCATGCATTCAAAGTAAAAAAAAATGTACTTGTTTGAAATTTTGGGGTTGTCCAAAGGCAGTATGTAGCACAAATGTGTGTCAGGGGTGTCGATCACGTTGTTACAATGCGAGCACAGTTTCTCTTTACATTTGTGACTAGAGAGGTTATAAACCTCACATTTCTCACAAAAGACCCTGCGCTCACACTTACTAACACCCGTCGCTGCATTCCGAAAGTGTCTCGCCAAACATTGAGAGCTACGACAAAAGACCTTACAGGCCGGGCAATTCTGAATTTCTGCATCAATTTCGCAACACTGGGGATCTAAACAGGTTTTACAAGCTTTAACACAGGCGTGTGCGTTCTTGTGGCTATACGCCGCATGGTAGTTAGTGCAAAAATATGCCGCCCCCACAAAAGCTTTAATATTTAAAACCCCATAAAAATGCTCTTCATGCAGTAGAACAAAAAGTATTTTAGAATTAGGTGGTGTGGGCCCCGTTGTAAAATATTTTCAATCACCCTGGTCGTGGTACAAAATTTTAATGACCACCTTTAAATGTTTTTCAAAAGCGGTAATGTCTGACAAACTCATTTTCTGATTCTCTGAAAAACCCAACTCTTTGTGCATTCGTTTAGCGCCCTGTAACATTTCCCCATTGGTACAACCTTCATTCAACAAACCGTACACACTCCTGGTGAAACACAGATTACCGCCCGTGTAATGTAAGTCGATAAGGTGCGCTTTTTTCTGAGCAATTACCCAGAACGGATTTAAATCTTCGACGGGCACCCCCCTGCATATTCCTAACTATCGTCACCACTAATCGGAGGCTGTCATCGGTGAGAATTTCTGTGTGGCTCTGTAAGAGGTCTGAGATGTGGCTTAAAAAATCAGCAGCATTTAATTCTCCGGGTTGTCTCCTGCGTGAGAACAAGGGTTTGTTAAAACCACCCGCAGTCAAACGCAGCTGTACAAAATCATTCGCCCCGATGTTTGGAGAAAGTTCATCCAATATTCTCTGGACTGCACCATGCACATGTTTAGTCATTTATCCCGGTGGGTCTTCGCCAGTGCACCATGAAATAGCATTATCAGGTAACGAAATCCAGAGGTTAGATCAGCATCTTCTTTAGAAAAAACGTCTAAGAGTCTAGCGGCGTAAACCTGGATCGGTTTTGGAAACACTGAATGTACACTTGCTAAAGCGGCTCTTAGATTCTCTAAACCCCGCTTTTTATCCACCTCATTAGTGCCCACCTTTGATACTAACTGTGCAATATACCGCACTGAGTCTCCCACATCACCAAACACCAAGTCTTTAGGCGTGTTATTATTTCTCTCCGAAGGCTTGACACGTTTGGTTTTGGTCAGTGTCTTAACAGCCGTCTCCGATGCAGTCACCACCTTAGGGTCCGACGTTTCCACCACACTTTTTTCACCGCTCGTCGATACAGCTGCTGTGTGAAAAACGCCACATATGTGGCACATCCTTACACAAAGAGCTGCGGGTGAATGGAACAAGTTACCCGGACATGTTGTTACACCGGTTTCCTTTAAGACTGTGGTGGTGCTACTGGTATGGCGGCATGGTTAACGGCATACAGACCCCTGGCACAGACCACTTGTGTCAGGGGTCTGTATGCCGTTCCCAAAATCCACCTGCTGGATTTTGGCAACTTCAGGACGAGTGGGAATTTTCTCCTATCTGTCAATTCTGTTTTGTTTTGGAGACTCTTGGCTGCCTATGTTGAACAGTGCAGCGTGAAGGAAACATTTTCCAAAACTGTGTCAACTCAAAAGTTGTAAGAAAACCTCTCCAGCTGCTTTAACTCTCTTCATTTTTGTCATTTAATGTGACACTCGATGTATAACTGGAGCCTCACATATGCAAATGGTGAGGCTCCAGATTGACACCCAGTTCGACACCACTTTACAGTATATGACAAAAGCATGGCAGACTGTGCCGGACCGGCAGATAACTTCTGCTTATTTTTACCATATTAAACATTGGAAATCCAACCACTTGCATTTGTGACACTTGATTTTGGCTCCACCTAAGACACTCTTAAATCTTCAAACACTTTTCTCTTCTCCCGCAACACTCTTGTCTGTCGGCACTATGTGGCTGCGTTGCATGACAACCCATCTCACCACGGAAAGGAACCTAACAGCTTTGGTAAGAGAGGAGAAAAGGACCTGGCCTGTACGGGGCTCAAACCCGTGACCTTGGCGTTATTAGCACCACGCTCTAACCAGCTGAGCTAACCGGCCTCACGACATCAATCCTCTCTGTGCTGCAAAAAATCGATCTCAGGGAATTTCTTTTGCCCTCCTTTGAATAGAAAGCCGTGTAATTCAGTGTATGGGCTTTCTCGTGCAGTTTCATGGTTCTTGTAACCCAAATCCTACACTGGCCTGAAGTGCCCCCCCATTTCACAGCATTTTTCAGCTGATTTAAAATGTACCTAAAGGAGAAGCATTATTGAAGACCATCAATTACCAAGAGCTTTTGTCAAAGGTTTTGGTGGTCATTTTTAATGACCACAGAGCGCTGTGACCTCGGTTTTACATCTCATCCAAAAGACAGCGCCCTTTTACAACACAGCATCTCCGTCACTATACTGGGGCATTAGGACCCGCACAGACCTCAGGGTGAGTGCCCCCCCGCCGACACCATTAACACCGCTTCCAGCTGGAAGCTTTGTTTTTCCCTGTAGCTCACCCTCATTCGGGTACTGACCTGGCTCGCACCTACTTAGCTTCAGTGGGTTTGCAGTTGCGAGTTGCAAGGGGATGCAAGTGATGGAGCTGCTCGCTGCAAAAGCCACTGCATTGACCGGGAATCGAACCCGAGCCTCCCACGTGGCAGGCATGAAGTCTACCACTGAACCAAAATGCTCAGTGCCTGAGCCTTCAAAAAAGACGGTTTTTTGGTGCTCTGTGCAAAACGCGTCGACATCTGCTTCCAGCTGCAAAATGTCATTCGCGGACGCTGAAGAACTTATTTCCAAGGCAGCGGGTTTAAGCGATTGGGCGTTTTAAAACCACCAGGAACAGCAAGGAGGCGCGCTTCTTTGCTTGCGCCGGAACACACCGACTGGAGGCGGACAACGTAGTCGGCAGGATTCGAACCTGCGCGGGGAGACCCCAATGGATTTCTAGTCCATCGCCTTAACCACTCGGCCACGACTACAGCAAGCCCCACCGCCGCTGCGTTCTTGCTACAATCTTACCTGGATCGCGAGCCGCCGGCGGAAGCCTATTTCAAAGTCGTTCTCCGTTTCAAAAAAACATTTCCAAAATACAAGCCTTGCAGACAGACACGCCTCAGAGGACTTAAGGGTGGCTTCATGTCGGAATGATAAAGTCTCCCCGTCCGGACATGAAAATGCCACTTTGTTACACACAAAAAAAGAATCAACAACAGAGAAATGCCCGCAAGCATTTGAAAAGCCGCACCACTCCGCACTTGAAATAGCTCTTACATTAGTGGTAGACGCAGGAATCGCCTTTTTATTTACGCTCTTACCAACGCGATGGAAAGCAAAACAAAGCAAAGCAGAGCAAAACAAAACGAACAAACGAAAACCCTCACGTCCCGAACTTGCATATAATGCCGTTACGTGCCCAAGCGGTATTGTACGTCATCCTAGCACTGCACCCCGAGGCGTACGGTATATGGGAACGAGCACACGCCACGAATCGTCTCGAATCGCTCCCTACAGCTGTAAGGCGCCTTAAAGCATGCACCCCCAATATTCTTCTTTGCGCATCTGTGAAAGGTAAACTCTTGAGCAAACTCTGAACCAGCTCTAAGGAAACTAATCCGATTAGACGTTACTTTGACTCATCCTTTAAGGGACCCTTGTTAATTGGAGAAATCAATGATTTCGAATGAATTCTGTATGCGTTAAAAGACAGCTATACACAGAAAACATGCAGGACACTGCTCATGATGTTTCCCGAGCCGAAACACAGTGCGTTTTTCCAAGCCATTTGACAAAGCCCGCCCACTGAAAACTGCAGCAGATCGTGTAAAGGCGTTCAACTTTGTAACTACTGCACGCACAGGAAGCAGAATAAATTCCTCTTTTCAAACTGTCAAAGGTTTGCTGCAGGACATCGCACAATCTCTTTTGAATGGGGACAAACGATTTCTTATGGGGCGCAGTAAGTACAGACGTTTATAAAGCTCCACTCATGCCGACGATGCAGCATGAAGAAGTGCAACCTAACGTTTGACAGACAAAAGCCGGGCGCCGCCACGAGCAATATGAAATCAAACTGACAGCACACGGCGTTTCGCGCTGACTCAAAAGTGATCTCGACAGACGATGTTCTCTGCATAAAGCTGAAAGAGCTAAAGAGCGTTTCTGTTGAGACGTAACCCAGTGGGCAAAAGACGTATAATATACGTCTAATAAACGCATATCTTAGACGTCTAAATGTGGTCTACAATTCGTCTAGAATGAAATTCTAATATACGTCTAAAGTTAAACGTCAATTATACGTCTATATTTAGACGTTCATTATACATAAATGGTTGGAGTTCTATTATACGGATAAATTTAGAGGACTATTATACATATATGGTTGGAGTTCCGGATAACTTTAGAGGTCTATTATACGTATATGGTTAGAGGTCTATTATACGTATAACTTTAGAGGTCTATTATACGTATATGGTTAGAGGTCTATTATACGGATAACATTAGAGGTCTATTATACGTATATGGGTAGAGGTCTATTATACATCAAAGATAGATTTTATAGGTGTAGAAACAAGTAAAACAAGCCAATGATTAGGTTTAGAAATGTATTCTGAAAATACACATTCACACCTGAAACATATGTATTTCAAATTATACATTGTATACAATCAATCAACAATCAACATATGGGCAATAATCATAAAAACACAACTAGTCTTAAACTTCAGCTACAAATTCTGGTAACATGGCAATATACAGTATAGTAATGACAAACACAAAACTAATTACATTAACACACTAACTCAAAACCACATTTTGATTCAAATATACATTTTAAAATGTACAACTTCTATATTTCCAAGAAAAAAAAATATTACAATGGAAGTTAAGACGATTTTTGTCCACTGTTTGCAAACCCTGTCTAATTGTCCTAACAGTTAGAACCAAAAACCTATTATTTTCAGAGTCCAGATCTCCTGGCCCCCTGCCTTGCATATGCATTCTTCAAGTAACACATTGCGTGCTCCTTTATTTCTTTTTCTGTTGATGTAGGGTGGGACTTCAGCACCGCAGCTAGGAGAAAATTATATAATATTACTTCCCAAATAAATGATGATTAATATCTTCTTTAGTATAATCTAAAAAATGAACGGTTTACTAAGCTCAAAGCTGAAATAAATGTATAAAATTTGGCTTGCATCATAGCAGTTGAGCAATAAAGTCTGTCCTAATTAAAGAGTACCCAAAGTTTGAAAGTACAACATAGAATAAGAATAAGAGAAACGGCAAAACGATTTTGTGTCATCTTCCCCATTCACACTATTTTATGTGCCATTTTTTTGCTTATTCACATACTATTTTAATCAAAATAATATTAAGAAAGATCTGTATGTATTCAGATAGTATTATTATTGTTCATACTTACTCGTCAAAAGAGGATATCTGAGATATTTGCGGATATACTTCTACGTTTGAAAAACGTGTCCAAAATGGTGACCAACGAATACTAGCAATGCATTGTGGTATATAACCGGAAAATATGCTGGGTTCGTATAATCAACGTCGAATTGCAACCGTAAAATCGACGACATGAATAAACGCATATATAACGTCGAAAACACATCTAACACAGTGCCTGAGGCTTTTTACTGTATGTATCGTGTGTGCCGCAACTAGGAGTATACGGCACTCTGCACAGTGTACGAAGTAAATTATTTTCGCAGTAATTAATTTATTATATTTACTATATTTATTATACACGTGTAAATTAATTGCTGCGAAAATAATTTACTTCGTACACTGTGCAGAGTGCCGTATACTCCTAGTTGCGGCACACACGATACATACAGTAAAAAGCCTCAGGCACTGTGTTAGATGTGTTTTCGACGTTATATATGCGTTTGTTAATGTCGTCAATTTTACGGTTGCAATTCGACGTTGAGGCGACGTATATATACGTATAGCCGTACGTTCGCCGTAAATATACGTATATTCGACGAATCAATGCCCACTGGGAACAAGCTCGCTTCTTTCTACCATGATGTCACCATGACCAAATCTGTCTTTAAACACCTTGCTCAGTCTCTAACGAGACTGTCAAAAATTGCTTTCGCCGATTGTATTGGCAATAATCACGCCTCGGCTAACCCTCACAGGCTACGATACTGCCACTGCGCAAAGCTGACGGTTGCCAGGCAACCGCGGGGATCCTATGGAAATCGTTATCAATCGTCTCATGGCATGTCGTTGCTGTAACGCTTCATATTTGTCGTCTTCTTCTAGCTTGAGGTTTTGAAGAATTTCATGACAGACAAGGGCTCCGTTGGGAACAAAGAAACCCGTTGATTCTTTTCAGCAGCAGAAATACAACCCTTTAAATACAAGATGACAGAACAATGACGAAGGGCATGCCGGGAGGAACTCATGCACTACAGAGGAAAGGGGGCGGGCACGTACAGTTCACATTCAAGCCACAAGTACTCTTCTCGGATGTTGCACAAACAAATCCTAACGTCTTGAAAGCATTGCGGGATGTTTGTGTCCCACTTCCCGTGGCTGCAGGATGACTGACACGAACGGACAAACACAATCTGTGGCGTTTAGCGTGACATAGTCTTGCAGGCATCGTGCTGTCTCACTGCAATACTATACCGCTGGAGGAAACAGTCCATCTGGCCATGAAACTCATTTGAACGTCTAGCTACAGCAACTAACAATATCATGATTTATTCAGGATGTGTGGAATCAGCACGTCCCGGAGACAGCTTCCGAAATCGTGAGCATTCTCTGGTGGTAGGGGCGTTCAAGATGGCGCTCAGGTGGGAGGTAAAGTTTAGTGGTTGAGGATTTTTTTTGAGTTTTTCATGACCTAAATGTTAATTTTTGCTTTTTTTGACTACAGAAAAATAAGGACTTAACACTACTTGTTTAAACTTCAGTTATAATTGAAAGAAAAAAAAACGATTTTTTTTAGGTTTAAGAATTTCGATATGAGTAACACTGGGAAAAGAAAAGAGAGTGCTGGGTCTTCGAAGGAGAAGTCTAAGAAACCTCAATCGTATATGTATAGCACTACAAGAAAATTGATGGCAACTAAAGGGAAAAGTGAAGCAGCTGGAGGGGACGTGGAAAGAGTGCTGGAGATGCGCTCGTACGCGAGCGCTCGCAGCCCAAGTGAGACTCAGCTGCCAGAGGAAGAGCCGGAGTCCCTGCCCAGCACACCTGTGAAAACCCCGGCAGCCAAGAGAGGAAGGGGCGACCTGACGCTGGAGGAGCTCCAGACCAACATCTTCAACATGATGGCACAGAGCATGGGTGAGCTGAAGGAAGTGATTTGATCTAATACAGTCGCAATCGAAAGTCTTAAAAAGTCCATGGACTGTGTGTTTAAAGAGGTTGAAGACTTAAAGTAGGCTGGGCAAACGATTTTTAAATTTTAAAAAAAATAAATAAATAATGAGATATAATGATGTTTTCCTGCTTAACTTAGACATTGCACGACTTTAAAACATATAAAAACAGGTTTCGAGAGTTAAAAACCACTTTTTATGCGCGAAAAATGGGTGATTTTTCTTCCTCGTGATCAGCTCAGAATCTTTGTGTACGCTGTAAGGTTTTTACTTCTTAATTAAACGTTTAAAATACACGAATTTCATAAAGACAACACACGTTTCGAAGAGAAAAAATCCCATTCTTTTCTCTTCCTGATGTGTGAAACTGATCAGCAGGTCTTTTTTTCCCAATCAGAGGCTCTGAAAATAGCGTACCGCCCACTGCCCTCCGTCAGAGAGGGGCGCGGCACCGAGAGAGGGAGGAGGCGCGGAGCGCAGCAGTACAGAACGAACGTTCTACTGCCTGGAGCGCTTACGGCAGCGATCGCGTCTGCATTTATAACTTAGTTTTTAAAATTAATCAAGCAATATGAACCATCTCTTTTTACTTTTAAGTCACTTAATTATCATTAAACACAGCTTTCTCACCACCTAGACTACTTTTTGATACCATCCTTAGACAAAGCAGAAACGTCTTGTTCTGTCTAATGACATTACAAGTGGAAAGATTACAGATTTTAATCGTCTTTAATTTTGTTACGTTATACATTTTAGAAACGTTTCATCCATACAAACACCACAAAACTATTCTCGATTGTATTTCTGAATGGTATGTTACACTTAGTTCACTGTTTTAAATACATCTAATTAAGAAAGTTAGGTGTTAGCATAAACTATTAGCAATCAATATTAAATTTAGCACTGTAATAATTTGTTGCACTTTCCCCCGCATCTTGTAAAAATATATTTTCATTGTTCAAATATACATTAAATCTGACTATCATATAATAAGTTAAATACAAAACTAAAGAAAAAATAGGGTTAAATATAATTCAAAATATTTTGCTAACAATGTTAACTATTTATAAATAATAAATTGTATTAACTAAAGAGTAGGATGGCACAGTTGTTAGTATGCTTTTTGTTTTGTTTCTTTTTCATAAATACAACAGTAGTACCTGATGTCTCAGTGGCTTTCAAAATTAAATTTTGCATGCAAACCTGTGAACTAGAAAGATAACTAAGATATCCATCCATTTATAATGGTGGCAAAGTGGTTAGCATTGCTATCTTGGAGCACTGGGGTCCCAGGTCCCATCCTGTGTGTGTGGGGTTTGCATGTTCTCTCTGGGTTACATGGTTTTTCTCCATATGTGTGATATGACTCCCTCTTGCACTCCAAAACATACTGGTAAGTTAATTGGTTTATGGGAAAACTGGCCCTGGTGTGTGTGTGTTTGTGTCTGTCTGTCCTGTGATGGACTGGCGCTATGTCCAGGGTGTATTCTGCCTTGTGTCTGTTGCTTACTGGGATAGGCTCCAAATCCTCTGTACTGGATAAAGAGATTAGAAATGGATGGAAGTAAAGGCACTGTGTGGATTGAACTATACACAGTGTTAGAAACCCACTATGAAATGGCAGCATCTCACTGAGAATAAAATATTTTATAGTGCTGGCTTAAGTAAACAGCCTTTCCAACTCTCTTGCACATCAGTATCCATACCTAGTTATTTAAACAAATTGCCTCTAATTATAAACATCTTAATATGCTGGCTCTGTGGATCCGCATCAGCGATGTTTGCCCATTCCTTCAATTCATGTCCATCCAACACACAGTTCAATGCTAGCAACTACACAAAATCTAAAATACAATCCTCATTTCAGTATCTATGTAAACATACAGTCTGTTAACTTCATCATCTTCATCAAAAGTATGCCTAACCCCATTAGGAAGTGTTCTTGTTATCAGTGTATTCCTCAGCTATCCCAAAATTATCTTCTTACCAACATCTCTAGTTTTTTATCCTGCAATAACTCAGCCAACACTTAAATCTCGAAAAGCTGCTTGTGTTCATTTCTTTAAATCACAAATATCATGTGTAAATACTGTCCATATAATAATCTGCATTGTGGAATAATAGTTTATTTTAAAGGGAACTAGAGAAACTAAGAACTAGAGAAATCAAGAAAGGCTTTTTTTTCTAGAATTAATAAATGCACATCCTGTTCACTGGGGAAATTAAATCCACACTGAGCAATCTTCAATATGTTCAGAATATGACAGCGAGAATCCTATCAGGGATGCATTACACCTGTTTTCAAGTCCTTGCATTGGTTACCTATCAGGTTTTGAGTCAACTTCAAAATCCTCATCCTCATTCAGTACCTACAGTATATGGCTTATTATCTGTCTACTCCCCACCTTTGTCCGTCTGACTCTGGTCTTCTAGCTGTCCTCAAGAACATCTACATTCTGTGGGTGACAGGGTCTTCTCTAGCTGCACCCCAGAGCTCTCAATTTGTATTCCCAGTGATATCAGTCACGTACCCTGAGTGCATTTAAATCTAACCTCAGAACCTTTCTTTTCAGAAGACTTAGTGTCTGTATCTGCTTCATTTTCTAATTTTGGTAGCACCTCTAACTGCTTGTCTTTCTTATATGTATTTACTTTGTAATCTGTGGTCCTTTTATCTGTTTTTATATCTACTGTATTGCTTTGAGATGCCACTTTTAAAGGTGATATATAAAATAAAGTTTTTTATTATTGTTATAGAGAAACATGATCAGTTTTCCCTGGTCCAGATACTGTAAAAAGATCTAAAGCATACTAGTTTGTCACTCTTCTCATTCCCTTTGCTAAATAACTTTTCATATTAATCTGATCAATCTAACTGCCTGTTTTCTGTGCTTTCTCTATCCTGCTAGATTTGCAATTATTCTGAACATTTTCTTCTTGAAATAACTCATTTCTAAATACCTTTTTTCACTGTTAACATCTTGCAGCAAAGCTGCGACAAAATATACACTTAGCACAGTTCATCCTGCTACCAACATTGAATAACAAAATCTTAGGATTTCTATATTTATGTCTTTATTTAGTGGTTTCATTAGTGACAAAGGCTAAACTTTCTTGGAAAAATGTCTTTTATGTGTTGCAGAAAAAACTGACTTGCTTTAACAAAGTATGTTTACAAATCCTTTCACCTGGCAATCTACCTGAATGCCCAACTATCTGAGAAGCCCTCCATGAAACCATGGTTGCTATTAATTCATTTAGGGCTTATTGACAGAATTGCTGTTTTTTATGCATGCTAATTTTCTGATTCCTCACTCTGTTTCATGTTTATAGATAAGACTTTATTGATCGTGAAGGGAAATTGATGTACATGATGAACATGTTTGCATGTTCTTTTGTAACATACACCTTTTTGTGATTTTTTTTGTATATCTAAGCAAGTGTTCCTGCATCCCTCTTCTGCACTTTAGTCATGGCTTTTTTTCTGTTTGCTTATTTCAAAGCAACACCTGCTCCATTTCTAAAACTTTTTACTCATGTGCATTTTTGTATTTTTTACACCTCTAGCACTTTAACATCCTGAATTTTCATTTGCCTTAATTTGTAGAATGAACTTGAGTTTTAGCCTAAAGAAGTTTTCATTATCTTTTGTTTCTTGTCCTACAACTGTTATTATTGATCACCGAATTATTGTTCTTGACATGACTTCATTCAGCCTTTCCTGAACGTCTATGACAGGCAGAGAGAGTGCTGTTTCTGGTGCGATCTTTTGGAGCTGACATTTCACTGTTTTAAACGAACAAGAAATTAGATTGCTCATAGATCACTTATCCTATATAAACACAGCGTAATTGCCCTCCGAAAATCCTCTTTTTCTTGTTCGTTTTAGAGACCTTGATCGAAACTGATTTTAGATGTCAGAAAGGATTTCTTTTCTCTGTATTTCCTACATTGCTTTGTCGAGATTTTAACTTTATATTTAGGCTCAGATTTCAACTATAAATCGTACACTAATTAATAGCAGTAAATACTGATGTTTTGCTCCCTCTTACCACAAAAATATATATGTTTTGTAGCTGGGATGAACTTTATTTCGTACGCGTAGCTACTGCGATTTGGACACGAAGCGGTTAAAGATGGCGGCAAATCAGGCACCCAGAGAGGGGGGGGGGGGGGCGTCGTCTCGCCTCCATAACTAAAATGCCAAATAGGAGTGGCTTAAGCGACATACACAGTCGTGTAACTGACAGTTTGAGGTAGCCTATCGTGTAAATTTCGCTTTGTTGCTGAGGTTAAGCTTTCGAAACTCTGCCCCAAAGTCATGTGACTGATTTTTCGCCCTGTTTCGTTGGTTAAACGCAATGATCACAAGCACCACCATGGTAACTGGGATGTGTAGTTTTTAATTCCGTTTGAATTATAACTGTACGTACTGTCTTCGTATTTGGCCAGGGCTTTAAAGAGAGGGCGCGCCAAAAATTTTCGGTGCCGTCGTCTCCGCTTTAAAGGTACCCCCGTCGCGGAAGAATTCGATCTCGGGACGTTTGCCCAGCGTACTTAAAGAGTGAAGTAAAAGTTCTTAAACAAGTAAATACCAAACAAGAAAAGCATATTAAAGAACTTGAATTGAAAGTGAACGATGTAGATAGATACCGTCGATGATGGAATTTAAAATTATTTGGAGTTAAAGAGGAACGTGATAAGGACCTTGTTGCAACAGTGAAGGGTATCTGTAAAAGGACCCTGCCGGACCAGGAGGACGTAATATCGGCCATTGACTTTGTTCACAGGCTCGGGAGAGCGAACATGTCTGGGCAAGTGCGCCCCAGATCGATTATAATACAGTTCACCAAGAGGACGGCGAGGGACATGCTGTGGCGAGCGGCGAGGGGGAATGAGTATTTGAATGGGAACAAACTGAGGTTTGCAGAGGACCTGTCTGCCGCGGACAGGAGTACCAGGAACCAGCTGTGGCCCCAGGTTGAAGCTGCCAGAAGAGAGGGGAGGAGAGCCTACTTTGTGGGAGCGAGGGCCTTTGTGGACGGGAAGGAGATTTGCTCCCAGTGACTGCTCAGTTAATGATTATGTTTGGTTATATTTGTTATACCAGTATATACTAGTGTTTCTTTAGTGTTAGTTTGGAATGGTGTAGTTAAGTGTTAAGGACTGTTATAGTTCTGGTTCTTTGAAAAACTCAATAGTTTAGACAGTCTTAGAGTTAGTTATTTGCTTTTGTGTATGTCTTTTTCATGAATGCCAGAGGTACTCGAAATGTTGTTAAAAGAAAAACTGTGTGCTGAGTTTTATTTTTTACAGGAAACGCATGCATGTTGAAACTAAAGTTTATAAATAATTGAGAAATATTAAAGCAAGGAAAATATGATACGTGTAAAATATACAATTTGATCACATAATTACTTAATTACCTCTGGTAGTTAAATGCTTTTTTCTGCTGCGTTTTTTTTCTCTTGTACATGACTCTGATCCTCTTGTTGTATTTGTATTTGTAAATTCTGTTTAATAAAAAAAAAATTAAAAAAAGCATTCTCTGGTGGTGTCCTGCAGGCTTCCTGTGGGTGTGCGTTGGTGGTATAGTGGTGAGCATAGCTGCCTTCCAAGCAGTTGACCCGGGTTCGATTCCCGGCCAACGCAGTGGCGAATGTTTTCAAATGCTGTCATGAGCCTTGGATTGTGACTAGCAAAGTGAAGCCTTTTGAAAGAGCTAAAGCACTGAAAAACGGAATTGAAGGAGAATCTTACAGGGGATTCTGAGCGGTGTCTGCAAACACGCAGTCCGATACAGGTGCTGAAAGCTTGAGCTACTCTCAATGTCATGCTGCTTTTCCCCGGAGTAAATCTGTTACATTGAAAGAATGCTTCTCGCAGGTTCAAAAAGGGACCCTTGTTAATTGGAGAAATCAATGATTTTGAATGAATTCTGTATGCGTTAAAAGACAGCTATACACAGAAAACATGCAGGACACAGCTCATGATGTTTCCCGAGCTGAAACACAGTGCGTTTTTTCAAGCTATCTGACAAAGCCCGCCCACTGAAAACTGTGGCAGATCGTGTAAAGACGTTCAACTTTGTAACTACTGCACGCACAGGAAGCAGAATAAATTCCTCTTTTCAAACTGTCAAAGGTTTGCTTTACGAACGCCGCAGGACATCGCACAATCTCTTTTGAACAGGGACAAACGATTTCTTATGGGGCGCAGTAAGTACTGTTACTGTCACTGCTCGATACCGACGTTGGCCTACTATACCATGTTCAGCCACTGCTAGAAAATGTACAGCTCTAGCACCGGAGCAAACAACAGGAGGGCCGACGTCGAACAGGCATACGTGTCAGTCATGGAGACCGATGAGAATGGGATTCGAACCCATGCCTGCAGAGCACAATGGATTAGCAGTCCATCACCTTAACCACTCAGCCACCTTGTCGACAAAACTGGGCTGTCCGGACATGGGTTGGCGCGCTCCAGATGATCTTTTTCTTTTTTTCCCCACGTACTCGAGGGTCATTTTCCTGTTCCACATGTGATTTCAACATTTTCCTTGGGAGATGTCAAGCCAGCAAGCCACTGCTGTGGTTCACTGGCCAGTGTGGAGTTCAGTGGCCCTGTTGTACACAGAAAGCACATTGAGCTCCTTGGACATCAAAAGTTCCAGATAAAAGCCATTTGTCATCCTTTCTCTTGGTGTTGATGTTGCTATTGTATGTAAAGGTGGCAACTTGCTCAGCGAGCAGGCGGAGCACACACCGAATGCAGATGTGTCTGAGTGGTGTGTCCAAGTGGCTGCAAAAGGACAGTGCTCCCGGGGCACCGTGGCTTAGTTGGTTAAAGCACCTGCCTAGTAAACAGGAGATCCTGGATTCAAATCCCAGCAGTGCCTTCTTTGTTCTGTCTTCTCAAACAGAACTGGTCCTTCCAGACAACCACCTACGGCTAGACTTGCAAATATTCATTTCCTGTCTTTAACGCGACTTGTTTTTCTTAAAATGGATGCAACTTGCAAAACATGAAATACAAACCTTGCTAATCAGCGCTAGCGGCTGGCAAAAAAAAAAGAAGTCAGCAATGTTTTTTTTCTTTAACCTTAACCCTGCTAATGGAGAAGAGTTAAATGACCGAGTCTATGCAGCTTAAACGGTGCGCAAGTCGGGTTCTTAGCTGAAAGGGTGGTAAATCACGCTCACCCCAGTCCTTAATCTTTTAAAGAGGATACAAAATTGAACCTAGTCGCCACATCACATACATCCTGTTCAATGATAAAAAGGTAACATCTATCCTCGCTCCAGAGTAAATCTCATGTTGAGGGCATCTTTTTTTTTCACTTTACCGTGAGTCGGGCTCGGCTGCACAGAGGAGAGAGCAGAGCAATGAGGTCACGGGGACAGGGGAGTCACACGCTGGCGGTTTGAATACGCGGAAGATCACTGAGGGATCCACAGTATGTGGACCCTCCGTGCGCCATCAGTCCGCACTCCGGACTCTGAATCCTGCCATCCGAGTTACGATCTCGGCGGAACCTGAGGCGCAGTTCCTTCTTAAAACGTAATCTGGTGAGCATTTCTAGAATCGCACTTGTATAGATACAACTATACAAGTACGATTAGTACGAAATCAGTAGGCAACTGCCCTCTTGATTTTGGATTTAATTTCTTTATTACAGGGGCGCTTTTATGAAGACAGAGTCATGTTCAGGTACTTTGCTTGATGGAGGAAGCTCATTTCGGACTCTGTGATCTGCTCACCTGGAAAGGTCTGCTGTACTACTACAAGAGAGAAGTAGAGTCTGGAAGAAGGGACAATTTTATGATGCTTTGGAAGATAATGTTTTTTTTTTCTTATACTGAAAATGAAAAGTAGTTGTTTCTATATGGACTCAGTCTTTGGAATTTGTATATTTATATATTTCAGTGAACCCTCAGCCATTCCTTCTGTATTGTAATTCAATTTCTCTTTTAAAATTCCTTCCCCACTTCTAGGACCTGCAGTTGCTGAACTCCACAATGGCTTCTATTGGAAAGTCTGTGACTGAGACCAAGTAAGTGTTCAATTTTTTATGAAACCATTATTTATTTTGGAGCAATGAGCAATTCTTATATAAATGCAATAAAATCATTATGCTCAAACTATGAGAGAGAATTTTAAGGATAATTTAATAAATCAGTCTTAGCTTGTTTCTATACACAGATGGTATTATTTATTTTCAAAGGAAACCCGCGAGGATTCCCCTGGTGTGCAAGATGTGCCTGAATACTTTTGATCAGCTTCCTGCTCATTTGAAGAGGGCGTTTATGAAGCACGCCACGGCAGAAGAGATCAGGATGGCCTCTCAACAGGCGAGGGAGGACATGATGAATCACCTGAAGAACGGGGTCATCGTGGATTACCACAGAATAGAGATCAAAGGACACTTTGTGGGCTTAAAATACAAAGAAAATCATGTTCTATGGTACAAGATAAATACAAAACTTAAGCTTTTATTTTAATTAGATTTGTTTATAAAGCATAAGCAATAATTTATTACATTAATATATGTGAAAATAACATTTTAGCATCATATTATTACATACAGGTCTCTAGCTTCAACACAGTGATATATATATATATATGCTCAGTGATTTATTGGTACATGCCCAGGTCAATAATCAGAATGAGGATTTATTTCCAGACGGGCTACAGGTAGTGTTGTGAAATACTTCAACACACTGGATCGCAGATTTAGACCCCCTGCACTCTTACTCCTTAAAAACCAAAGAAATGAAGATATGTAGCAATCACATTGTAACAGGGGTGACAGTGACTTAATGCTTATACTAGTGGACTTCTGGTACCTTTAGGGTAAGGTGTTCCCTGAAGGGCTCTCAAACCCTGCATTTCAGATGCCTAGCTGTATCGCTGATGTGTTGCACCTCAGAATCACTTTTAAACCTTACCTCTGGTATCTTTAATCCCTATTGCTCAACGCATGGTGAAAGTATTGCATAATTGTGTCTGAAAATGAGCAATGGGCACCTGAGAGACTCATTTGCCTGTTTCACAAATGATCACATTTGACTAGAGATTCTGTTTGGGATTCAGTTGTGCATTCCGACAGCAATCCCTTTCAAAAAACGATACATTCTGGATGAGGTCAAAGGTGCAGGAACACTGTATTTAGGATGTGTTTGCACTTATTCTGTGTCTCTAGCTTCAACACAGCGATATATGTATATGCTCACTGATTTTTTGGTACATGCCCAGGGCAATAATCATTATGAGGATTTATTTCCAGATGTGCTAGGGGTAGTGTTGTGAAATACTTCAACACACTGGATCGCAGGCTTAAACCCCCTGCACTCTTACTCCTTAAAAACTAACAAATGCAGATATCTAGCAATCATATTGTAGCAGACACTCATTTGCCTGTTTCACAAATGATCATATTTTACTAGAGATTATCTTTGGGATACGGATGTGCATTCTGACAGCAATCTCTTCCAAAAAATGATTTTACCTTATCGCGGCTTTGCCCTACTTGCCCCTTTGGACAATATCTCCATCTTGTGGTCGTTGTTGGTAATGTCTAGACAATACCTCCATCTTGTGGTCGTTGTTGGTAATGTCTTCTTATGCCATTTTTTTATTTCAATTCTCTATTAGTTGATTCTAGAATCTCTACAATGAAGTTGAAAACATCAGTTTTATAGCAGACAATATGACATTATTTATAGTCCAATTAGAAACTTATTACCCTGTTTTTAACATAATAACAAATTAAAATTGATTAAAACTAAGTTTGGAACACCAGGGAACATAACAAATGATTTTTAGGAAAACCATGAGGTTCTCTGTGCCCGATGCCTGCAAGGAGAGAAAGCTAGAATCCTTTGATTTTTTCAAAATTTGAAAATAAACATCATATAACAACAGCTTTCATTCCTAGGAGTAAAAAATAACCATTTCTGAAGACATAGTAGTTTCTAAAACACTACAATAAAGTTAAAAACATCAGTTTTATATTACATTATTTTTAGTGAAATCAGTCATTTATTACACTATTTTTAATATAATCTCTAAGTAAAAGTGATTAGAATTAAGTTTGGAACAACAAGGAACACAAAAAAAAAGATTTTAAGGAAAAAAATGATGTCTTCTGTGCCAGGTGCCTGCAAGGGGAGAAAGCTAGAATCCTACCCAGGCTCCTGGAGCTCTGTCCTGGCTAAAGGAGGGCGAATCCATCCCATTCAAAGCTCCATGAAAAAATGATATTTTTAAATCTGAAAAAAAACATTATAGAACAACATCTCTTGGTCCACAGAGTGCAAAAATCCAACTTTGAAGAAAATCCATTGACTGATCCCCGAATCCTGAAGTTTCTTCGCATGATATCGGGCTTGCAACCACTTTCTGGAAAATTATGAAAAATGCCAAAAATGAAATAAAAGTTATCAATTCTAGAGCCTAAGAGGAAAATAAGACAAATGTATATCTCCAAATAATTTTATGTGCTTCAGAAGAGCCCAGGAAAGTTTTTTGCATACATGAAACCACGCCCGTTTGCACGTAAGCAGACATGGTTGCACACACGACTGCATGAAAGCACGCGTGCATGCAAAATCATCCTGTTAAGCATTTGAAAAGCCGCACCACGGCGCACTTGAAATAGCTCTTACATTAGTGGTCGACGCAGGAATCGCCTTTTTATTTACGCTCTTACCAACGCGATGGAAAGCAAAACAAAGCAAAGCAGAGCAAAACAAAACGAACAATAAGATCTGTTAGGTTTACATGCATATTTTATGTATTAATAAATGTATCCTCGTGTATTAGTACCTGTGTGTGCGCGTTGTTTGAGTTATGTCACATGGTTGGATTCTAAAGCCATCAAAAGAATCAACTTTGTGATTTACTGCTACAATTAATAATTGTCTCAGTAAATGCCCAAACCCTACAGAACTGGTGCCTTCAGAGAGCCACTACATTTAATTTTGCTATGGCAACATTACATATTTGGCGTCCCTGAGCCGGTTTTCTTACATGTGAAAATAACATTTTAGCATCATATTATTACATACAGGTCTCTAGCTTCAACACAGTGATATATATATATACTCAGTGATTTATTGGTACATGCCCAGGTCAATAATCAGAATGAGGATTTATTTCCAGACGGGATACAGGTAGTGTTGTGAAATACTTCAACACACTGGATCGCAGATTTAGACCCCCTGCACTCTTACTCCTTATAAACCAAAGAAATGAAGATATGTAGCAATCACATTGCAACAGGGCTGACAGTGACTTAATGCTTATACTAGTGGACTTCTGGTACCTTTAGGGTACGGTGTTCCCTGAAGGGCTCTCAAACCCCGCATTTCAGATGCCTAGCTGTTTCGCTGATGTGTTGCACCTCAGAATCACTTTTAAACCTTACCTCTGGTATCTTTAATCCCTATTGCTCAACGCATGGTGAAAGTATTGCATAAATGTGTCTGAAAATGAGCAATGGGCACCTGAGAGACTCATTTGCCTGTTTCACAAATGATCATATTTGACTAGAGATTCTGTTTGGGATCCGGATGTGCATTCTGACAGCAATCTCCTTATCGCGGCTTTGCCCTTCTTGCCTCTTTGGACAATATCTCCATCTTGTGGTCGTTGTTGGTAATGTCTAGACAATATCTCCATCTTGTGGTCGTTGTTGGTAATGTCTAGACAACATCTCCATCTTGTGGTCGTTATTGGTAATGTCTTCTTATGCCCTTTTTTATTTTAATTCTCTATTAGTTGATTCTAGAATCTCTACAATGGAGATGAAAACATCAGTTTTATAGCAGACAATATGACATTATTTATAGTCCAATTAGAAACTTATTACCCTGTTTTTAACATAATAACAAATTAAAATTGATTAAAACTAAGTTTGGAACACCAGGGAACATAACAAATGATTTTTAGGAAAACCATGAGGTTCTCTGTGTCCAATGCCTGCAAGGGGAGAAAGCTAGAATCCTTTGATTTTGAGTTGAACAAGTTCAACTTTTGTCACGTCTGTCCACAGAACATTGTTCCAGGAGTTGCTGTGGAACATCCATGTGGTCTTTAGCAAACTTGAGAGGGGCAGTGGTGGTTTTTTTTGGGGGGAGAGCAGTGGTTTCCTCCGTGGTGACCTCGCATGATCACCACTCCTGTTCAGATTTCTTCTTATGGTGGACTCATGGACACAGACGTAAGACAAAGTCAACCACCTGTTCGCTAGATCCCATACCCACTCAGCTAGTCAAAGATTCCCCCGAAGGACTGGCAGGACCTATAATTAGTATGATGAATGCATCGCTTGCGTCAGGCGTTGTACCTGATCAATTTAAGGTAGCGGTTGTTAGACCGCTCCTTAAGAAGTCAAATTTGGATCCACAAGTTCTTAACAACTACAGGCCTGTCTCAAAGGTCCCATTTCAATCTAAAAGTTTTGAGAGAATAGTTGTTGCCCAACGTCAATCGTATCTGGATTCAAATAATATACTTGAGAAATTTCAGTCTGGTTTCTGAAACAGCATTAACAAGAGCCTTAAATGATATTCTCTTAGCTACTGATGCGCGGAATGCAACAGTGCTAGGTTGCAACAGTGCTAGGAATGCAAACGTTAGGTTGCGCTTCTTCATGCTGCATGGTCGGCAAGAGTGGAGCTTTTTAAACGTCTGTACTTAGTGCGCCTCAAAAGAAATCGTTTGTCCCCGTTCAAAAGAGATTGTGCGATGTCCTGCAGCGTTCGCAAAGCAAACCTTTGACAGTTTGAAAAGAGGAATTTATTCTGCTTCCTGTGCGTGCAGTAGTTACAAAGTTGAACGTCTTTGCACGATCTGCTGCAGTTTTCAGTGGGCGGGCTTTGTCAGATGGCTTGGAAAAACGCACTGTGTTTCGGCTCGGGAAACATCATGAGCAGTTTCCTGCATGTTTTCTGTGTATAGCTGTCTTTTAACGCATACAGAATTCATTCGAAATCATTGATTTCTCCAATTAACAAAGGTCACTTAAAGGATGAGTCAAAGTAACGTCTAATCGGATTAGTTTCCTTAGAGCTGGTTCAGAGTTTGCTCAAGAGTTTACCTTTCACAGATGCGCAAAGAAGAATGTTGGGGGTGCACGCTTCAAGGCGCCTTACAGCTGTAGGGAGTGATTCGAGACGATTCGTGGCGTGTGCTCGTTCCCATATACCGTACGCCCTGGGGTGCAGTGCTAGGATGATGTACAATACCGCTTGGGCACGTAACGGCTTTATATGCAAGTGCGGGACGTGAGGGTTTTCGTTTGTTCATTTTATTTTGCTCTGCTTTGCTTTGTTTTGCTTTCCATCGCGTCGGTAAGAGCGTAAATAAAAAGGCGATTCCTGCGTCTACCACTAATGTAAGAGCTATTTCAAGTGCGCCGTGGTGCGGCTTTTCAAATGCTTAACAGGATGATTTTGCATGCACGCGTGCTTTCATGCAGTCGTGTGTGCAACCATGTCTGCTTACGTGCAAACGGGCGTGGTTTCATGTATGCAAAAAACTTTCCTGGGCTCTTCTGAAGCACATAAAATTATTTGGAGATATACATTTGTCTTATTTTCCTCTTAGGCTCTAGAATTGATAACTTTTTTTTCATTTTTGGCATTTTTCATTTTCCAGAAAGTGGTTGCAAGCCCGATATCATGCGAAGAAACTTCAGGATTCGGGGATCAGTCAATGGATTTTCTTCAAAGTTGGATTTTTGCACTCTGTGGACCAAGAGATGTTGTTCTATAATGTTTTTTTTCAGATTTAAAAATATCATTTTTTCATGGAGCTTTGAAGGGGATGGATTCACCCTCCTTTACCCAGGACAGAGCTCCAGGAGCCTGGGTAGGATTCTAGCTTTCTCCCCTTGCAGGCACCTGGCACAGAAGACATCATTTTTTTCCTTAAAATCTTTTTTTTTTTTGTGTTCCTTGTTGTTCCAAACTTAATTTTAATCACTTTTAATTAGAGATTTTATTAAAAATAGTGCAATAAATGACTAATTTCACAAAAAATAATGTAATATAAAACGGATGTTTTCAACTTTATTGTAGTGTTTTAGAAACTACTATGTCTTCAAAAATGGTTATTTTTCACTCCTAGGAATGAAAGCTGTTGTTATATCATGTTTATTTTTTCAAATTTTAAATGATCATTTTTTCATGGAGCTTTGAAGGGGATGGATTCACCCTCCTTTAGCCAGGACAGAGCTCCAGGAGCCTGGGTAGGATTCTAGCTTTCTCCCCTTGCAGGACCTGGCACAGAAGACATCATTTTATTTCCTTAAAATCTTTTTTTTTTGTGTTCCTTGTTGCTCCAAACTTAATTCTATTCACTTTTAATTAGAGATTATATTAAAAATAGTGCAATAAATGACTAATTTCACTAAAAATACTAAAAGTAATATAAAACGGATGTTTTTAACTTTATTGTAGTGTTTTAGAAACTAATATGTCTTCAAAAATGGTTGTTTTTCACTCCTAGGAATGAAAGCTGTTGTTATATGATGTTTATTTTCAAATTTTGAAAAAGCAAAGGATTCTAGCTTTCTCCCCTTGCAGGCATTGGACACAGAGAACCTCATGGTTTTCCTAAAAATCATTTTTTATGTTCCCTGGTGTTCCAAACTTAGTTTTAATCAATTTTAATTTGTTATGTTACAAACAGGGTAATAAAGTCTTAATTGGACTATAACTAATGTCATATTGTCTGCTACAAAACTGATATTTTCAGCTCTATTGTAGAGATTCTAGAATCAACTAATAAAGAATTGAAATAAAAAAAGGGCATAAGAAGACATTACCAACAACGACCACATGATGGAGATATTGTCTAGACATTACCAACAATGACCACAAGATGGAGATATTGTCCAAAGAGGCAAGAGGGGCAAAGCTGCGATAAGGTAAAATCATTTTTTGAAAGAGATTGTTGTCAGAATGCACATCCGTATCCCAAACAGAATCTCTAGTAAAATATGATCATTTGTGAAACAGGCAAATGAGTGTCCGCTACAATATGATTGCTACATATCTGCATTTGTTGGTATTTAAGGAGTAAGAGTGCAGGTTTAAACCTGCGATCCAGTGTGTTGAAAAATTTCACAACACTACCTCTAGCACATATGGAAATAAATCCTCATAATGATTATTGCCCTGGGCATGTACCAAAAAATCAGTGAGCATATATACAGTGCCTTGCGAAAGTATTCGGCCCCCTTGAACTTTTCAACCTTTTGCCACATTTCAGGCTTCAAACATAAAGATATACATTTTTTATTTTATGTGAAGAATCACCAACAAGTGGGACACAATTGTGAAGTGGAACGAAATCTATTGGATTTTTGAAACTTTTTTAACTAATAAAAAAATGAAAAGTGGGGCGTGCAAAATTATTCGGCCCCCTTGCGTTAATACTTTGTAGAGCCACCTTTTGCTGCGATTACAGCTGCAAGTCGCTTGGGGTATGTCTCTATCAGTTTTGCACATCGAGAGACTGAAATCTTGCCCATTCTTCCTTGCAAAACAGCTCGAGCTCAGTGAGGTTGGATGGAGAGCGTTTGTGAACAGCAGTTTTCAGCTCTTTCCACAGATTCTCGATTGGATTCAGGTCTGGACTTTGACTTGGCCATTCAAACACCTGGATACGTTTATTTGTGAACCATTCCTTTGTAGATTTTGCTGTATGTTTGGGATCATTGTCTTGTTGGAAGATAAATCTCCGTCCCAGTTTCAGGTCTTTTGCAGACTCCAACAGGTTTTCATCCAGAATGGTCCTGTATTTGGCTGCATCCATCTTCCCCTCAATTTTAACCATCTTCCCTGTCCCTGCTGAAGAAAAGCAGGCCCAAACCATGATGCTGCCACCACCATGTTTGACAGTGGGGATGGTGTGTTGAGGGTGATGAGCTGTGTTGCTTTTACGCCAAACATATCGTTTTGCATTGTGGGCAAAAAGTTCGATTTTGGTTTCATCTGACCAGAGCACCTTCTTCCACATGTTTGGGGTGTCTCCCAGGTGGCTTGTGGCAAACTTTAGACGAGACTTTTTATGGATATCTTTGAGAAATGGCTTTCTTCTTGCCACTCTTCCATAAAGGCCAGATTTGTGCAGTGTAAGACTGATTGTTGTCCTATGGACAGACTCTCCCACCTCAGCTGTAGTTCTCTGCAGTTCATCCAGAGTGATCATGGGCCTCTTGGCTGCATCTCTGATCAGTCTTCTCCTTGTCTGAGCTGAAAGTTTAGAGGGACGGCCAGGTCTTGGTAGATTTGCAGTGGTCTGATACTCCTTCCATTTCAAGATGATCGCTTGCACAGTGCTCCTTGGGATGTTTGAAGCTTGGGAAATCTTTTTGTATCCAAATCCGGCTTTAAACTTCTCCACAACAGTATTACGGACCTGCCTGGTGTGTTCCTTGGTCTTCATGATGCTCTCTGCGCTTTCAACAGAACCTTGAGACTATCACAGAGCAGGTGCATTTATACAGAGACTTGATTACACACAGGTGGATTCTATTTATCACCATCAGTCATTTAGGACAACATTGGATCATTCAGAGATCCTCGCTGAACTTCTGGAGTGAGTTTGCTGCACTGAAAGTAAAGGGGCCGAATAATTTTGCACGCCCCACTTTTCATTTTTTTATTAGTTAAAAAAGTTTCAAAAATCCAATAGATTTCGTTCCACTTCACAATTGTGTCCCACTTGTTGGTGATTCTTCACATAAAATAAAAAATGTATATCTTTATGTTTGAAGCCTGAAATGTGGCAAAAGGTTGAAAAGTTCAAGGGGGCCGAATACTTTCGCAAGGCACTGTATATATATCACTGGGTTGAAGCTAGAAACACAGAATAACTGCAAACACATCCTAAATACAGTGTTCCAGCACCTTTGACCTCATCCAGAACGTATCATTTCTTGAAAGGGATTGCTGTCCGAATGCACATCTGAATCCCAAACAGAATCTCTAGTAAAATACGATCATTTGTGAAACAGGCAAATGACTGTCTCAGGGGCCCATTTCTCATTGTCAGACACATGTATGCAATGCTTTCACTGTGCATTGAGCAATAGGGATCAAAAACACCGCAGGTAAGGTTAGAAGTCATGTTCTATGATCATTTCTTTCAGCATTAGGGACTAAATATACTAAACGTATGATGCTAAAATGTTATTTTTACATATATTAATGTAATAAATGATTGCTTATGCTTTATAAACAAATCTAATTATAATAAAAGCTTAAGTTTTGTATTTATCTTGTACCATAGAACATGATTTTCTTTGTATTTCAAGCCCACAAAGTGTCCAAATGATGCACCTTTGACCTCATCCAGAACGTATCATTTCTTGAAAGGGATTGCTGTCCGAATGCACATCTGAATCCCAAACAGAATCTCTAGTAAAATACGATCATTTGTGAAACAGGCAAATGACTGTCTCAGGGGCCCATTTCTCATTGTCAGACACATGTATGCAATGCTTTCACTGTGCATTGAGCAATAGGGATCAAAAACAGAATGGAAACAGACGAGGATGGGATTTGAACCCATGCGTGCAAAGCACAATGGATTAGCAACCCATCGCCTTAACCACTCGGCCACTTCGTCAACAAAACTGGGCTGTCCCAACTGGGTTGGCGCGCTCCAGATGATCTTTTTCTTTTTTTTCCCTCGTACTCGAGGGTCATTTTCCTGTTCCACATGCGATTTCAACATTTTCCTTGGGAGATGTCAAGCCAGCAAGCCACTGCTGTGGTTCAGTGGCCAGCGTGGAGTTCAGTGGCCCTGTTGTACACAGAAAGCACATTGAGCTCCTTGGACATGAAAAGTTCCAGATAAAAGCCATTTGATATCCTTTCTCTTGGTGTCGATGTTGCTATTGTATGTAAAGGTGGCAACTTGCTTAGCGAGCAGGCGGAGCACACACCGAATGCAGATGTGTCTGAGTGGTGTGTCCAAGTGGCTGCAAAAGGACAGCACTCCCGGGGCGCTGTGGCTTAGTTGGTTAAAGCGCCTGTCTAGTAAACAGGAGACCCTGGGTCTGAATCCCAGTGGATAACCGCCTACGGCTAGACTTAATTAAATGCAAGTATTCATTTCCTGTCTTTAACACGACTTGTTTTTCTTAAAATGGATGCAACTTGCAAAACATGAAATACAAACCTTGCTAATCAGCGCTAGCAGCTGGCAAAAAAAAAAGAAGTCAGCAATGTTTTTTTTCTTTAACCTTAACCCTGCTAATGGAGAAGAGTTAAACGACCGAGTCTATGCAGCTTAAACGGTGCGCACGTCGGGTTCTTAGCTGAAAGGGTGGTAAATCACGCTCACCCCAGTCCTTAATCTTTTAAAGAGGATACAAAATTGAACCTAGTCGCCACATCACATACATCCTGTTCAATGATAAAAAGGTAACATCTATCCTCGCTCCAGAGTAAATCTCACGTTGAGGGGATATTTTTTTTCACTTTACCGTGAATCGGGCTCGGCTGCACAGAGGAGAGAGCAGAGCAATGAGGTCACGGGGACAGGGGAGTCACACGCTGGCTGTTTGAACACGCGGAAGATCACTGAGGGATCCACAGTATATGGACCCTCCGTGAGCAATCAGTCCGCACTCCGGACTCTGAATCCTGCCATCCGAGTTAAGATCTCGGCAGAACCTGAAGCGCAGTTCCTTCTTAAAACGTAATCTGGTGAGCATTTCTAGAATCGTACTTGTATAGATGCAGCCTTTAATGTGTTGCTAGGTTAAAATTGATGACTTCTTGTATTTCAGTAGGCAACTGCCCTCTTGATTTCAGATTGAATTTCTTTATTACAGGGGCGCTTTTATGATGACAGAGTCATGTTCAGGTACTTTGCTTGATGGAGGAAGCTCATTTCGGACTCTGTGATCTGCTCACCTGGAAAGGTCTGCTGTACTACTACAAGAGAGAAGTAGAGTCTGGAAGAAGGGACAATTTTATGATGCTTTGGAAGGTAGTTTTTTTTTCTTTGAAATCGAAATGAATCAGAATATCAAAGCAAAAGACAAACTCTTGGTTTGGTTTAAAGAGATATGGTTTTAAAACAGACAAAATGTAGAAAACAGGTGTTTCTCACTTTTGTAAAAGAATGGACCGGGGGTATTTTACTAGTTGCAGTGCTGAGCTCACCGGGTTGCAGTCCTGCAGTGTTGCACCAGGGTCAGTGGTGCAATGGATAACACATCTGACTACGGATCAGGAGATTGTAGGTTCGACTTCTGCCTGGCTCGGGTCGTTTTTAAACGCATCAGGCTACTCCCTAAGTAGCCTGTGCTACTTACTGTATTGTAATCGTACCCAGTAAGAGATTTCCTTCATGTAAATGAACTGCACCTGACAGCTTTAGAAAAACACCTGGGCTCAGTACGGTGCTGAGAGCTCATCGTTGCTGTTGTTCTAATTAGCACGCACTGCATCGGCTATGAACCCGAACTTTTCAATTATTCCGATCAGTAAGTCAACACGTAGTCCACATGAAAGGTAGAAATATTCTCTTGTCTGTCTCTTGTTTGTATAGAACTGAATGTCCCTGACAATGTACTGTTAGTTTTAATTGAAGAACGGCATTTGTGTTCAAATATACCAGACAAGTTTACGTAACTGCTCATGCGACACTCAGTTGTAATTAGTCAAGAAATAAAGTCGAACAACAGCTGCGGGTTTGATTCTGAACGTATGAGATTGCAGCGCCTTTTACTTCCATTGACAAATGATAGAGATTCGAAGAGAGATCCTTCAGACCAGCAAGCAAACCCACGGCTATTTCGGTTTTCTATCTAGGCAACGTTGGTGTCTGCAATAGCATACATGAAAGCGTGATGCAATTTCTGTGGCTACATTTGTTGCACGTCATGCACAGTAAGAGTGATTCTAACACCAAATAAAAAGTCAACAATTAGCGATCACGCCTTCTCCTCAGTTAACCCACTGAAACCCTTGCTGTTAACAGTTCTTTACTGCGTGCTTTACGAGCACCTACATATCGTGTCGGTTCTTTCAGCTTTATTCATTAGGTTTTCAAAGGCATAAGTAGAGCACCAGAGGTGCGAACGCAGAATGTGTGGTAATCTGAAGAACTGCTTTCCATGGCAGCGGGTCCAAGCGATTTAGCGTTTTTATAGTACCGGGAAAGGAGAAGCGGCACTTTGCCTTTGCCGCGCAGGCACAAGGCGACTTGCGGCAGACGCCGGAGTCGGCAAGTTCCGAACCTGCGCGGGGAGTCCCCAACGCATTTCGAGTCCATCGCCTTAACCACTCGGCCATGACAAAAGCGAGCTCGCTGCCGCCGCATTCCTCCTATAATCTAACACGGAGTGCGAGGTTGCTGCGGAAACCTTTTTAAAGTCGCTCTCCGTTAAAAAAAAAATACCTTACACAAGATTCGTGCCGGCAGACAGACACGCCTCAGAGGGTTTAAGGCTGGCTTCACGTTCAAATGATAAAGTCCCCCAGTCCGGATGTCAAAATGCAACTTTGGCAGACAGAAAAAACATCAACAAACCACAAATGTGGAAAAGGATTTTACAAGCTGCACCACACTGCACTTTCAAAAGCATTTACATTCGTGTTAGACGCAGGAATTGCCTTTGATTTGCGCGCTTACGAACGCCATGGAAAACGAAACAAAACTAAAGCCCTCAGCTCCTGCACTTGATTATAATGCCGTTACGTGTCGAAGCAGGAATTTACGTCATCCTACCACTGCAACACGGGGAATAGAGGGAAATGAGCACAAGCTACGAATTGTCTCTAAACAGTCCCTACAGTTGTAAGACGCCTGGAAGCGTGCACCCCCATCATTAATCTTTGCGCATCTGTGCAAGGTAAACTCTGGAGCAGTCTCTAAAACGGCTCAAAGGAAACACGTGATTGATTCCATGTGCATCTGGGGTTCATTTCTTATTTACATTTAATTCAAGGGAAAGGCTTGGGTCAGTTTCAGACGGCCTCCAACAGCGAGATTCAAGCGCCCCACCTTCAGCCCAATCTGCGCCGCCAGAACGCCAACGGCTCCTCTGGTCTCCGGGGTGCGGTTGTGACTCCGTAACCTAAAGTGTTGGTGGCAGACAAATGGAGACTAACAGGTGATGTCCTAGGACATGACTACGTTGTGACACTCGGTGGGGATGGTGACCATTGCTTGGAAAAGAGTGCGAGGCCCCTTTAGAAAAACATTTTGTTAACAGGCATTCTGCCTCAGCCTAAACACCTATAGCTTGCAAAGCGCATGCTATTAGACAGGCACCTCTGCAAGACCTTAAGAGTCTCTTAAACTAGTGATAGTAAGGTGTTCCCAATGGGCGATGTTTGGCTTTCAAATCATCTGTCTGTGGAAGCGCCGAGATGCAGCTGTTTAAGGCTTAGAAGCAGCTGACTGTTTCACTACCTAGCTGATTACTGTCAGTCAGGGAGCTCAGAGGTGAAAAGCCTGTCTGAGAGACAATTCGCCGTCGATCAGTTCAATATGTTCCGTACCAGCTCGGCGCACCTGAGATCATCTTGGTAGCCGTGTAGCTCAGATGAGTGAGAGCGTGTCTGTGTGTACCACCGTGATTGGATGCCGGTCCTTCTCAGGTCACAGTAAACCTTCTGCTGCCTAACTTTCCTAATTTTGGGGATCCCTTTGAAAAAGCAAAGGAAAAAAAAACTGGCTCTTCATCAGCATGATCGACCCAACCCAGTGTGGCGCAGTGGCCTAATGGATAAGGCACTGGCCTCCTAAGCCAGGGATTGTGGGTTTGAGTCCCATCTGGGGTGCTCCTGTCCCATTTTGAGCGTACAAATGTCCTTTTGATTTGCAAAGCTGCA
This sequence comes from Lepisosteus oculatus, assembly GCF_040954835.1. Lineage (NCBI taxonomy): Eukaryota > Metazoa > Chordata > Actinopteri > Semionotiformes > Lepisosteidae > Lepisosteus > Lepisosteus oculatus. The sequence goes on along the minus strand of NW_027167934.1, from coordinate 558,575 downwards.
ACCCCACCTTACTCAGTGAGCGTCTCTGCTTTTCTCTCACATACAGTTGGGAGAAAAACTTTTGTAAACAGCCCTTCGGAATGATGTGGATTTCTGCATGAATGGCTCCTAACATGTGATCTTATCTTTATCTAAGTCATAATAATTAATAAAGAGAGTCTGATTTAACAAACAACACACGCCCAACATTTGACATTGCTGTTTCTTTATTGACCAAATGGTTTAAACAATCAAGGTCATTGATGGAAAAAGTACGTGAACCCTTATATTAAGGAGCTAGTGGAACCTCCTTTATGACAAAAACCTCAACCCCCACTTTCTGTAGCGGCTGGTCAGACCTGAGCAGCGGTTAGGAGGTATTTTGGCCTATTCCTCTATGAAAAACTGTTTCAGTTCATGTATATTTTTGGGATGTCTTGCACTGAACGGCCTGCTTCAGATCACGCCACAGCACTTCAATGGGATTGGGGTCAGGACTCTTACTTGGCCATCCCAAAATACGGAATTTCTTTTGTTTCAGCCACTCTGTTGTTGATGTACTCCTTTGTTTTTGTCATGCTGCATGACCCAGCGTCTTTCGAGTTTTAGATCACAGGCAGACACCCTGACGTTCTGCTGTAGATTTTCCTGATACATCTTGGAATTCATCGGTCCCTCGATGATTGCAAGCAGTACAGCCTCCGCCATGCTTCCCAGGTGGGATGAGGTTTTGGAGTTGGTATGCAGTGTTTTGTTATCTCCAAACATAACGCTGTGCACATTTACCAACAAGTTCAACTTTTGTCACGTCTGTCCACAGAACATTGTTCCAGGAGTTGTGGAACATCCATGTGGTCTTTAGCAAACTTGAGAGGGGCAGTGGTGGTTTTTTTTGGGGGGAGAGCAGTGGTTTCCTCCATGGTGACCTCACATGATCACCACTCCTGTTCAGATTTTTTCTTATGGTGGACTCATGAACACAGACGTAAGACAAAGTCAACCACCTGTTCGCTAGATCCCATCCCCACTCAGCTAGTCAAAGATTCCCTCGAAGGACTGGCAGGACCTATAATTAGTATGATGAATGCATCGCTTGCGTCAGGCGTTGTACCTGATCAATTTAAGGTAGCGGTTGTTAGACCGCTCCTTAAGAAGTCAAATTTGGATCCACAAGTTCTTAACAACTACAGGCCTGTCTCAAAGGTCCCATTTCAATCTAAAAGTCTTGGGAGAATAGTTGTTGCCCAACGTCAATCGTATCTGGATTCAAATAATATACTTGAGAAATTTCAGTCTGGTTTCTGAAACTGCATTAACAAGAGTCGTAAATGATATTCTCTTAGCTACTGATGCGGGGAATGCAACAGTGCTTGTGCTTCTAGATCTTAGAGCTGCCTTTGACACGGTTGACCTCTCTGTTTTGTTACACAGGCTTGAGTTTGAGGTTGGCTTATCTGGAACCGTCCTTCAGTGGTTTACTTCACATTTTACTCATCGTTTTCATTATGTTCAAATATCTAATAATTGTACTGCTTCATCAATGTCACCAGTTCAATTTGGGGTACCAGAAGATCAGTGCTGGGACCAATATTGCTCTCTCTCTCTACATGCTGCTGCTAGGTAGGATAATCTGAAAAAATAATATGAACTTTCATTCATATGCTGATGACACTCAAATAAACATTTTGTTTACACCAAACGACAACTCTTCTATTATCAGTTTAGTTAAATGCATTAAGGAAGGAAATACTTGGATGTGTGAAAACTTTTTGTTACTCAACTCTGAGAAAAATGAGGATCTGTTGATCGGAGGCAACAATACTGATAGGACTACTATAACTTCAGCACTTAACTCAGAGGATTTAAACATTTGCCTCAAAGAGACAGCACGTTACCTAGGCGGCATATTAGACACAAGGCTCTTAACAACTTGCATTGTTAAGTGCCTTGGGACAACCTTGTTGTGAAAGGCGCTATATAGAAATACATTGATTTGAATTGAATTGACAATGTAAAATGTTGTGTGTGTTGTTTGTTAAACAAGACTGTCTTTATTTATCAAAAAATAAAAGGAATTTGCTAGGAATGCAAACGTTAGGTTGCGCTTCTTCATGCTGCATCGTCGGCATGAGTGGAGCTTTTTAAACGTCTGTACTTACTGTGCCCCATAAGAAATCGTTTGTCCCCGTTCAAAAGAGATTGTGCGATGTCCTGCAGTGTTCGCAAAGCAAACCTTTGACAGTTTGAAAAGAGGAATTTATTCTGCTTCCTGTGCGTGCAGTAGTTACAAAGTTGAACGTCTTTACACGATTTGCTGCAGTTTTCAGTGGGCGGGCTTTGTCAGATGGCTTGGAAAAACGCACTGTGTTTCGGCTCGGGAAACATCATGAGAAGTGTCCTGCATGTTTTCTGTGTATAGCTGTCTTTTAACGCATACAGAATTCATTCGAAATCATTGATTTCTCCAATTAACAAGGGTCCCTTAAAAGATGAGTCAAAGTAACGTCTAATCAGATTAGTTTCCTTAGAGCTGGTTCAGAGTTTGCTCAAGAGTTTACCTTTCACAGATGCGCAAAGAAGAATGTTGGGGGTGCATGCTTCAAGGTGCCTTACAGCTGTAGGGAGTGATTCGAGATGATTCGTGGCGTGTGCTCGTTCCCATATACCGTACGCCCCGGGGTGCAGTGCTAGGATGACGTAAAATACCGCTTGGGCACGTAACGGCGTTATATGCAAGTGCGGGACGTGAGGGTTTTCGTTTGTTCATTTTGTTTTGCTCTGCTTTGCTTTGTTTCGTGGTCAAGAGGCGTAAGGTAAGTCGTAATCCAGGGAGAACACTGGTGGCAAACAGTCCGAGGTGAGAGGCGAGGTCCAAAGTCGAAAAGGCAGAAGGGGAGTCCAATATCCAGAATAAACGAGGTAATGGAAAAAACGCCAGGTAGAGCTCTCAAGGAGTAGACTCAATACCAGCGGGAAGCAGGTAAAGATGGTAAAAATAGCACTGCGTACCGCACGGTGGAGTGTGTGCAGGTGGGTTAACTCGTGCGGCGGCGTTTGTTAATAATCACCCGCTGCTGGTGCTGTTTAGATTGCTTAAGAGTTGGTCTTAACTGCCTGGCGGTCATGACAAGCTCCTCTTTAAGCTGTGGTTTAGTTTTGCATTCATGTGTTTCTAGAGCAGTTATTTATGGGGGTGGGTGGGTCTTTCACAGAGGCTCAGGACAAATCCCCTGCATGAAAGTCTACTGTGTGCGTTCAAACAGTCACAGGTCAAGAGCCAGGCAGGAGGACAATGGACAGAAGAAGCAACGAACCAAAAATAAAAGAACGAATATGAAAAAGCCACCATCTTTTTCTTTTTGACATTTTCCGACTTTCATGCAAGCCAGGACAAAGTTGCTCGTAGCTACTTGTGGATTCAAATACTCTATCGAGTGCTTTGATGAGTTTTTGCAATTTGATTGTCGTCCTGTCAGCCTGTTTCTGTTTTTTTTTTTCAATCTAGTGATGGAAAGTAAGAGGGAAATGATGGAGCAATCAATAACCGCTCCGGAAAAATGGCAGAAAGAAATGGCCCGTCACTAAGGACATTTGTGAAGCAGAGGAGTGACATCACCACAAAGGCGACTTATTCTGCTGATCGTTTTGGTGAATAATGATTGAGGCGTGTTAAGAGAAAGGTAGCTGCGTCAGCATGCTTAGGCTGCAAAGGATAAAGCAAAGGTTTACTCCATGCTGAAAAGAGAAGAAAAGAAGCACAACGTTTCGGCTGTGGAGCCTTCTGCGCCATCTTCTTTAGCAATGGTGATGATGTTTACATTGGAAAAACTGAGACACGCATACTGGAGGGGCTTGAACCACCAACTTTTCAGCACCACAGAGTCTGACAGTCTTTTGTGCGCCCTACATTTGCAGGTTTATGGTCAAAGAAAACAATCACTTGCGCTTCTTGCAGCCGGCAATCTTTTTCCACTGACAACCAAGAAATGGATTTCATCTTTCACAAGCTGTATGGATTTCTTCAAAAACAAGTTATTCCAGAAAGGAAATGAATTCTTGCATTAAACTGAACCAAGCTGTACATGTTTGTCTGAAATGAGACATGCGGCACAACAAGACACGGAGAGAGGCACCGCTGGTATTCAGACCCAGGATCGCCTGCTTACTAGGCAGGCACTTTAAGCCACTAGGGAACAGCGCCAGCAGAGCACCGTGCTTTTACAGACACTTGGACACATCTGCGTTCGGTGTGCACTTAACCTGCTCTCTGAGCCCGTTGCCTCCGTCCCATTTAATAGCAGAACTGACGCCAAGAGAAATGATGAGAAATGGCATTTATCTGGCACTTCTCATGTCCAAGGAGCTCAATGCCCTTGACACCTCCCCAAGGCGACAGAACTGTGCATTCTTTGGCGACAACATTTTTTCTTTTGTTTTATTTCTATACTTATTGATAGAATAAAAACGATATGTCATGTACTGTAAGGGAAATGTCTGTTTTCATGGGGAAAGCTAGCACCAGCAAATGTTGTGTTTAGAAGAAGTGATTTAACATGACACGTGACCTAATTTACCGGAGCAAAAGCTCACCCAGCAAGCCCTGCTTTACTTCTACAGGAGAGAAGTACTGTAGAGTCTGCAAGATGTTCAGCTGGGTAGCTACGTCAGCATGCCTCGGCTGCAAAGGAACAAGTAATAGGTTTATTGCATGCTGAAAAGAGAAGAACGGAAACACAGCGTTTCGGCCGTGAGGTCTTCTCACACCTGAAGAAGCCTCACACCTGTAAAAGGCTCCATGGTTTTCTTTCTTCTCTTTTCAACATGGAATACACCTATTGTCTGCAAGATGTGACAATTTCACGGTGTTTTGGAAGAAAACCTTTTTTCTTTGAATTCAAAATCAATCAGAATTTCAGCACGACACACCAACACTTTTTCTGTTTTAAGGAGATGATATTTTAAACCTGATAAAAATAGTAGGAAACACAAGTTTCTTGCTGTGAAAATTTAGATGGGGAAGTGTACTACTGGTAGCAGTGTAGAGCTCTCTGTGGTGGAATGCAAACACATGTTCTATGGGCCAGTGGCGTAATGGATTACGCGTCTGACTTTGGATCAGAAGATTGTAGGTTCGAGTCCTGCCTGGTTTGTGAGGCTTTTAAACCTCTCAGGTTCCTCGGTAACAGGTTGCCGTCATGTATATGAACTATAGAAAAGCATCTGCCACAACCCGTAAATTAGCACGCAAGTGCGGGCTAGTTAACACAGAACTGTATGGAGATCATCTCCAGCTCCGAGCTCAATTGCAATGAAAAAACATGCAGAACAGAACTGGAGAGCAGCTGAATTTGTGCTCAGTAGGGTGGGGAGGACTCAGCATTGCTATTGTTCTAATTGGCATGAACTGCAGGGGATCTGAATCAGAACACGTCACTTAGTTCGATCATTGCGTCAATATGTAGGCCACGTTAATATAGAATTATTATTCCCTGACAATTTCATGTTAGTTTTTAAGAACGACATTGGTGCTAATATATACATATATAGCATATAAGGAACACGTAAAAGTTTAGTCCATGCTGAAAAGATAAGAAAACCGCCACAACGTTTCATCTCGGAATAAATCTTTACTTGTTGTTTTGCAGCCTACCCATTCTGACCTAACTCCTCCCTTGAAATTCCCTAACAGATAAGGGTACGTAACGGCTCATGCGATGCTCAGTTGCAATTTGTCCCAAAACAAACAAGAACAGCAGCTGAGGGTTTGAGTTTGAACATGCACTGTATTAAAGCAGCTTTTATTTCCATTGATAAATGCTAGATATTCCTACAGAGATTCTCCAGGTAGTAAGCGATTCCTGTTTCTGTTTCTATTTCTGTTTCATATATATATACAGTATATATACAGTATTGTACTATTATTATATAATTGTTACACTGTGGCTGTGTTGTGTGTGTTAAGCTGCTGTTGCACTGCAATTTCCCTCACGGGATCAATAAAGTATCTATCTATAAGAAGACATTACCAACAACGACCACAAGATGGAGATATTGTCTAGACATTACCAACAACGACCACAAGATGGAGATATTGTCCAAAGAGGCAAGAAGGGCAAAGCCGCGATAAGGTAAAATCATTTTTTGTAAGAGATTGCTGTCAGAATGCACATCCGTATCCCAAACAGAATCTCTAGTAAAATATGATCATTTGTGAAACAGGCAATTGAGTGTCTGCTACAATATGATTGCTACAGATGCAGCCATTCAAAATGCGCGGGCGTACGCTGTACGCAGTCTACCACAAGTTACCGGTAAATACCGCGAGTTACCGGTAAATACCGCTAGCAAAATAATAGTATCCGGAATTTCCGCAAGGTGGCGCTAATAAAGCTCAACTTCTCATGTTTGAGCTGTAGCCATCAAAGTCTTTAATGAAGATATTACTAATAGTATTAATAATAAATGAACTTGGACAAGCTGTAAACTCAAAGTATTGCCCTGGTCCACATTATTTTTTTCATTGACCGTCTTTGTAAAAGTAACACCACAGCATTTCGCAATCACGCATTTTTTTCCAATCATGCAAAGTACAGTAATTTTTGAGAATCGATTCACCATGCCTTTCACATGCTCATAAAAGAGGTTGATTTAGGAACATAAACATATTACCGTATGCAAACTGTACTGTATACAGTTTGTATATGTATATGTATATGTATATGTAATGTCTTAACTGTGCCCGTTTAAGTATTGAATATTTATTTGGAATTTTACCACTGAAGGGAAATCTTAGTGCCTGAGCATAAAAAGAATAGGAGCATACTGCAACACGTGTGAAGGCCATAAACGATATTAATTTTGGAACATAAACATACAGTATATGGCTGGTCTCGGTACTTTAAAGAAAACATACACGAAACATGGTTTCATTATGACCAGAATCGGTCTTGAGATATTTTTAACTTGATTTACAGTATTTGAGAGGTATGTCTTGACACCGATACTACGTAAATACTCCTCACGTATATGTTTCTAGGTTTATATTATGCATTTCATACGGTCAAATTGCTTTTGAGCAACTGATAAGAAGCGCGAAACGGTATGCCCAGGGCGTTTTAGTTTTCGTTTTGTTTTAATGCAGTGCAGTGGATTGATTAGAGATATCAAGTACATACAAGTCATTTTTTAAATGTTGTAGTTCGTCTTGTAAAAATGTTACGAGTACATCATCTGTCAACAATTACACAGGTTCTGTTTCCATATTGCGGTTTTTGGTTACGTAATATTATTTTCTAATTTCACGTTGTGAATATATGATTTGGGCAAACAGAGCCGCAAAGAAGTACATTATGGGTTGTTGTTGTTTTTTTGCAGTTTTATCTAAAATAAGTGATGCTTAAACCTTTGTCTGATTCTTGTGAAACTATCCACACGACAGTTACCTAGGAGTTGACTTCAGTGATGTCACTGATGGGATGTTTCTAAAAATCCATCCTCTGTAAAACATCTTCTCTAGTTGTTCTGCATATGTATTCGCTAATGAAGCTGTGTGTTCTGAGCCTGGTTCTCTACATTTCTGTATGAACCAGCTTAGAGGGCTAAAGACAGCTTGTGTTTAAATTGAGTGTAAGGTAATTTATGCTTCTAAAGTCATGGTCAGCATTTATTATTGTACTGTGCTGTAAACTTCTTCTGTGCCTAATTACATTATTTTATAGTCGATAATGTTTCTGTAGTGCTTTTTCAGCCCTCAGCATGTGTCTGCGCTGGTGGTGCTGTGGGTTAGGTTCCTGACTCCTATGTCACATGGTCTGTGGTTGAATCTCATGGAACTATGACTTTAATTTTTAACAAACATTTCTTTGAAAAAATGAAACATTTCCCTTGGTCAGAGATTAAATAAAACCTCACTCGCATCAAAACAAATTTATATTTCTAAATATCACAACATGATCGAATTTACGTCTTTTTAATAACAATGAATAGTCACCTATGCGTTACAAAATAAACATTTATATTGATTTGAATCGCGTTTTGATTTAAATCGTAAACGCGTGTTTAAATATATGTGTTTAAAGGCGATATACTGTATAAAAGTGCTGATTCTAATGGAATGTGTTCGGCCGGGGATTCAAAAAAATTATTTTTTTTAATTGCGAATCTAAGGAAAATTGCAGTATAACTTTGTTCATGCACAAACAGTGGCATGTTACATTATAATTTGGGTGTCTCCTCTTGCCAGAAAGCTCTAAATTGCATTTTGAGTGCGGTTTTTGACTTTTTCTAAATTGCAACCCATAAATAAAGCTGATACAGTTTAGACTTACTGTATTCTAAACTGTATTACAACATCACATTGGACAATGCAACGTAAATTGCAAAAATGCACTTGGAATCTGTCCAAGCCCTACTACGAAAATTATTTAAACTGCGACACTTATCATTCATCTTTAAATAAACTTTATTTTATATAGCGTTTTAAGCGAATAGATAATTAGATTGCTCATAAACCTAATCGCTTTTTCTACATAAACACAGCGTGATTGCTCTCTGAAAATGCTTTTTTCTTTATATTTAGGCTCAGATTTCAACTATAGATCGTATTATTATGAACTTTCTTGGAAAAATGTCTTTTATGTAAACCATGTTTGCTATTAATTCATTTAGGGCTAAAATACGTTCATTGTCTTCCAATCGAGTCGAGTTGACATTGGAAGCTTGCCACGCCCGGACTGTTACACCAACGCATTAGCATGTTGAAGCGATTTCATTGAGGAGGCCATCTACTAGTTAACACTGTACTTCCTACTTTGAAAATACCTGTGAAATTGGTTTAATTCGTCACAGCCAGCACTCCGGCAGAGAGGGGGGTTGTACTCGTTAATGTCTGATGACATACAAGTGGAAAGATTACAGATTTTAATCGTTTTTTTTCTGAACCAGGGAAAATCTGATCATGTTTCTCTATAACAATAATAAAAAACTTTATTTTCAATTATTTTACATATCCCGCTTGCACATCGCATGACTTTAATAAATCTATTCTTTATTAATACTAAATAAATAATACTAAAAATACTTCAGCAAAGAGGTCACTTGATTTTTGGAATAATTCCAAATAGCACAATGATCCACTGGCATTCCTGAAGTCTGTTTAGTGCATAATCTTCCAAATACAATCACTAAGCAATTATAAGAATTATACCATCCTATTTCTTTGTGATGTCCTGTAAAAACTAAACCTATTTTTATAAGGCTTTTACTCAAAAGATTTCCAAACACACAAAGCATTTGTGAAGTACTATAGTATTTCTAAAGGTTACTGGTACAACATCAATCATTAAAGCTTAACAATAAAGTTTAGATTGCTGACTATGGACTAACTACATTAACTAACTGCAATGCAACACTATACATTTTACAAGAATATCTGGTTGAATTCTTGCATTTGTAGCCAATTTAATGCGAGAGAAATAAGCCAATTTAATTATTTCACAAAAAATAATGTGATATAAAATGGATGTTTTTAACTTTATTGTAGTGTTTTAGAAACTAATATGTCTTCAAAAATGGTTGTTTTTCACTCCTAGGAATGAAAGCTGTTGTTATATAATGTTTATTTTCAAATTTTGAAAAATCAAAGGATTCTAGCTTTCTCCCCTTGCAGGCATCGGACACAGAGAACCTCATGGTTTTCCTAAAAATCATTTTTTATGTTCCCTGGTGTTCCAAACTTAGTTTTAATCAATTTTAATTTGTTATTATGTTAAAAACAGGGTAATAAATTTCTAATTGGACTATAAATAATGTCATATTGTCTGCTATAAAACTGATGTTTTCAACTCTATTGTAGAGATTCTAGAATCAACTAATAGAGAATTGAAATAAAAAAGGGCATAAGAAAACATTGCCAACAACGACCACAAGATGGAGATATTGTCTAGACATTACCAACAACGACCACAAGATGGAGATATTGTCCAAAGAGGCAAGAAGGGCAAAGCTGCGATAAGGTAAAATCATTTTTTGAAAGAGATTGCTGTCAGAATGCACAACTGAATCCCAAACAGAATCTCTAGTCAAATATGATCATTTGTGAAACAGGCAAATGAGTCTCTCAGGTGCCCATTGCTCATTTTCAGACACATTTATGCAATACTTTCACCATGCGTTGAGCAATAGGGATTAAAGATACCAGAGGTAAGGTTTAAAAGTGATTCTGAGGTGCAACACATCAGCGATACAGCTAGGCATCTGAAATGCGGGGTTTGAGAGCCCTTCAGGGAACACCGTACCCTAAAGGTACCAGAAGTCCACTAGTATAAGCATTAAGTCACTGTCACCCCTGTTACAATGTGATTGCTACATATCTTCATTTCTTTGGTTTTTAAGGAGTAAGAGTGCAGGGGGTCTAAATCTGCGATCCAGTGTGTTGAAGTATTTCACAACACTACCTGTAGCCCGTATGGAAATAAATACTAATTCTGATTATTGCCCTGGGCATGTACCAATAAATCACTGAGCATATATCACTGTGTTGAAGCTAGAGACCTGTATGTAATATTATGGTGCTAAAATGTCATTTTCACATATATTAATGTAATAAATGATTGCTTATGCTTAATAAACAAATCTAATTAAAATAAAAACTTAAGTTTTGTATTTGTTTTGTACCATAGAACATGATTTTCTTTGTATTTCAAGCCCACAAAGTGTCCAAATGATGCACGACATGATATAAGGAAGATTATCACATGAAAAATCGGTATTATCTTTCTCATGAAAATGCATTCCTTTCATTACCTTTTAATTTTTAAAATGAACTCAAGTTGTGTATAATGTAATAATTTAAGTAGAATAGATTCTAATAATATAATGATCCAGTGTGTTGCACTACTTCACTGCTTCACTGTTCTATGCCGTATGGAAATAAATCCTCAGACTGCTTACTGCCCTGGGCTTGTACCAATAAATTACAGGAGCACATCTATATATCACTGCGTTGAAGCAGGAGACAGACAATCACTGCAAACACATCCTAAATACAGTGTTCCAGCACCTTTGACCTCATCCAGAACGTATCATTTCTTGAAAGGGATTGCTGTCTGAATGCACATCTGAATCCCAAACAGAATCTCTAGTAAAATACGATCATTTGTGAAACAGGCAAATGACTGTCTCAGGGGCCCATTACTCATTCTCAAGACACATGTATGCAGTACGTACACCATGCATTGAGCAAAAGGGATCAAAGACACCACAGGTAAGGTTAGAAGTCATTCTGACTATATTCTAAAATATTGGACTCATATTCTTATGATGGCAGACATGATGCTGCGTTTAAAACCGGGGTTAATGGACATTATATGACTGTCAATTCTGTTTTGTTTTGGAGACACTTGGCTGCCTATATGGTACAGTGCAGCGTGAAGGAAACATTTTCCAAAACTGTGTCAGCTCAAAAGTTGTAAGAGAACCTCTCCAGCTGCTTTAACTCTCTTCATTTTTGTCATTTAATTGTCTGTCGGCACGATGTGGCAGCGTTGCATGACAACCCATCTCACCACGGAAAGGAACCTAACAGCTTTGGTAAGAGAGGAGAAAAGGACCTGGCCAGTAAGGGGCTCGAACCCACGACTTTGGCGTTATTAGCACCATGCTCTAACCAACTGAGCTAACCGGCCTCACGACAGTGATCCTCTCTGTGCAGCGCCTTTTACTTCTATTGACAAATGATAGCGATTCGAAGAGAGATCCTTCAGACCAGCAAGCAAACCCACGGCTATTTCGGTTTTCTATCTAGGCAACGTTGGTGTCTGCAATAGCATACATGAAAGCGTGATGCAATTTCTGTGGGTACATTTGTTGCACGTCATGCACAGTAAGAGTGTTTCTAACACCAAATAAAAAGTCAACAATTAACGATCACGCCTTCTCCTCAGTTAACCCACTGAAACCCTTGCTGTTAACAGTTCTTTACTGCGTGCTTTACGAGCACCTACATATCGTGTCGGTTCTTTCAGCTTTATTCATTAGGTTTTCAAAGGCATAAGTAGAGCACCAGAGGTCTGAAGAACTCATTTCCATGGCAGCAGGGCCAAGTGATTTAGCGTATTTATAGTACCAGGAAAGGAGAAGCGGCACTTCGCCTTTGCCACAGAGGCACAAGGATACGTGTGGCAAACGCCATAGTCGGCAGGATTCAAACCTGCGCAGGGAGTTCTCAACGGATTTCGAGTCCATCGCCTTAACCACTCGGCCACGACTACAGCGAGCTCACCCCCGCCGCATTCCTCCTATAATCTAACACGGAGTGCGAGGTGGCTGCGGAAACGTTTTCAAAGTCGCTCTCTGTTAAAAAAAAATAAATACCTTTGACAAAATACGTGCCGGCAGACAGACATGCCTCAGAGGGTTTAAGGCTGGCTTCACTTTCAAATGATAAAGTCTCCCCGTCCGGATGTCAAAATGCAACTTTGGCAGACAGAAAAAACATCAACAAACCACAAATGTGGACAAGGATTTTACAAGCTGCACCACACTGCACTTTCCAAAGCATTTACATTCCTGTTAGACGCAGGAATTGCCTTTGATTTGCGCGCTTACGAACGCCATGAAAAACGAAACAAAACTAAAGCCCTCAGCTCCTGCACTTGATTATAATGCCGTTACGTGTCGAAGCAGGAATTTATGTCATCCTACCACTGCAACACGGGGAATAGAGGGAAATGAGCACACGCTACGTACGTCTCAATCACTCCCTAGAGTCGTAAGGCGCATTGAAGGGTGCACCCCCATCATTAATCGTTGCGCCTCTGTGAAAGGAAAGCTCTTGAGCAGTCTTTGAAACAGCTCGGATTAAACACTTGATTGCTTCCATGTGCATCTGGAGCCCATTTCTAATTTTCACTTCACGCCGCCCAAAGCATTTCTAAAACATGAGATTCGCGTTTGGGAATGCGCCCTGCCCTACGAATAAAACAGGTCTACGGGTCAGAAACCTGCTCCACGGAAAACAGTTCTGTTGCGCTTTTGATCAAAGGGAGATTCGCTGTTCTTACTTTTTGATGACATAACACCCAAAGGGGCTTCTTTGGAGCTGGATTCCAACCAGCATCCTAAAGTTTCTTGGCGGTATCCTTTACAGTCCTCTGTTCGGTCGACAAGGGACAGAAGGGGGCAGCTTTCCTCACACACACAGTGCAATGTACTGTAGTGTTCCCGTTCATTGAATTCGCAGTTCTGCATCAGACCTCTAACTCGTTTCCTTAGCTTGGATTTAAGCCACGAAGCAGGCTTCTACTGTATAAGGAATCACAAACTATTTGAGAGGCCATCATCCCAGGGGGAACTGACAAAGTCTATCCCTAAACACCTAGCGCAATCTCTCGAGAGACTGTCAAAAATCGCTTTCTCCATTTCCGTTGCAAGTAAGTGAAAATGCGGTCTCAAACCAGAGCCACTTGGCAGCAGCGGCACGTAAATACTGTTACTGTCACTGCTCGATACTGACGTTAGCCTACTATACCATGTTCAGCCACCGCTAGGAAATGTACGGCTCTAGTACTGGAGCAAACAACAGGAGGGCCAAAGGCACACGGGCACACATGTCAGACATGGAGAGTGACGAGAATGGGACTCAAACCCATGCGTGCAGAGTACAGTGGATTAGCAGTCCATTGCCTTAACCACTCGGCCACCTCATCTAGGAAACTGGGCTGTCCAGACATGGGTTGCCGCGCTCCAGATGATCTTTTTCTTTTTTTTCCCTCGTACTCGAGGGTCATTTTCCTGTTCCACATGCGATTTCAACATTTTCCTTGGGAGATGTCAAGCCAGCAACCCACTACTGTGGTTCAGTGGCCATTGTGGAGTTCAGTGGCCCTGTTGTACACAGAATGCACATTGAGCTCCTTGGACATGAAAAGTTCCAGATAAAAGCCATTTGTCATCCTTTCTCTTGGTGTCGATGTTGCTATTGTATGTAAAGGTGGCAACTTGCTCAGCGAACAGGCGGAGCACACACCGAATGCAGATGTGTCTGAGTGGTGTGTCCAAGTGGCTGCAAAACGACAGCACTCCCAGGGCGCCGTGGCTTAGTTGGTTAAAGCGCCTGTCTAGTAAACAGGAAATCCTGGGTCCGAATCCCAGCGGTGCCTTTTTTGTTCTGTGTTCTTGAACAGAACTGGTCATTATGGACAACCGCCTACAGCTAGACTTAATTAAATGCAAGTATTCATTTCCTGTCTTTAACGCGACTTGTTTTTCTTAAAATGGATGCAACTTGCAAAACATGAAATACAAACCTTGCTAATCAGCGCAATCGGCTGGCAAAAAAAAAGAAGTCAGCAATGTTTTTTTTCTTTAACCTTAACCCTGCTAATGGAGAAGAGTTAAACGACTGAGTCTATGCAGCTTAAACGGTCCGCACGTCGGGTTCTTAGCTGAAAGGGTGGTAAATCCCGCTCACCCCAGTCCTTAATCTTTTAAAAGGATACAAAATTGAACCTAGTCGCCACATCACATACATCCTGTTCAATAATAAAAAGGTAACATCTATCCTCGCTCCAGAGTAAATCTCACGTTGAGGGCACCTTTTTTTTTCACTTTACCGTGAATCGAGCTCGGCTGCACAGAGGAGAGAGCAGAGCAATGAGGTCACGGGGACAGGGGAGTCACACGCTGGCGGTTTGAATACGCGGAAGATCACTGAGGGATCCACAGTATATGGACCCTCCGTGCGCCATCAGTCCGCACTCCGGACTCTGAATCCTGCCATCCGAGTTAAGATCTCGGCGGAACCTGAGGCGCAGTTCCTTCTTAAAACGTAATCTGGTGAGCATTTCTAGAATCGTACTTGTATAGATGCAGCCTTTAATGTGTTGCTAGGTTAAAATTGATGACTTCTTGTATTTCAGTAGGCAACTGCCCTCTTGATTTCAGATTTAATTTCTTTATTACAGGGGCGCTTTTATGAAGACAGAGTCATGTTCAGGTACTTTGCTTGATGGAGGAAGCTCATTTCAGACTCTGTGATCTGCTCACCTGGAAAGGTCTGCTGTACTACTACAAGAGAGAAGTAGAGTCTGGAAGAAGGGACAATTTTATGATTCTTTGGAAGGTAGGTTTTTTTTTCTTTGAAATCGAAATGAATCAGAATATCAGTGCAAAAGACAAACTCTTGGTTTGGTTTAAAGAGATATGGTTTTAAAATAGACAAAATGTAGAAAACAGGTGTTTCTCACTTTTGGAAAAGAATGGACCGGGGGTAATAGTTTACTAGTTGCAGTGCTGAGCTCATCGGGTTGCAGTCCCGCAATGGATAACGCGTTTGACTATGGATCAGGAGATTGTAAGTTTGACTCCTGCCTGGCTCGGGTCGTTTTTAAACGCATCGGGCTACTCCCCTAAGTAGTCTGTGCTACTTACTGCATTGTAATCGTACTCAGTAAGAGATTTCCTTCATGTAAATGAACTGCACCTGACAGCTTTAGAAAATCACCTGGGCTCAGTACGGTGCTGAGAGCTCAGCGTTGCTGTTGTTCTAATTAGCACGCACTGCATCGGCTATGAACCCGAACTTTTCAATTATTCCGATCATTAAGTCAACACGTAGTCCACATGAAAGGTAGAAACATTCTCTTGTCTGTCTCTTGTTTGTATAGAACTGAATGTCCCTGACAATGTACTGTTAGTTTTAATTGAAGAACGGCATTTGTCAAATATATCAGACAAGTTTACGTAACTGCTCATGCGACACTCAGTTGTAATTAGTCAAGAAATAAAGTCGAACAACAGCTGCGGGTTTGATTCTGAACGTATCAGATTGGAGCGCCTTTTACTTCAATTGACAAATGATAGAGATTCGAAGAGAGATCCTTCAGACCAGCAAGCAAACCCACGGCTATTTCGGTTTTCTATCTAGGCAACGTTGGTGTCTGCAATAGCATACATGAAAGCGTGATGCAATTTCTGTGGCTACATTTGTTGCACGTCATGCACAGTAAGAATGTTTCTAACACCAAATACAAAGTCAACAATTAGCGATCACGCTTTCTCCTCAGTTAACCCACTGAAACCCTTGCTGTTAACAGTTCTTTAATGCGTGCTTTACGAGCACCTACATATTGTGTCGGTTCTTTCAGTTTTATTCATTAGGTTTTCAAAGGCATAAGTAGAACACCAGAGGTGCAAACGCAAGATGTGTGGTTATCTGAAGAACTCATTTCCATGGCAGCAGGGCCAAGCGATTTAGCGTTTTTATAGTACCAGGAAAGGAGAAGCGGCACCACGCTTTTGCCGCGCAGGCACAAGGAGACGTGCGGCAGACGCCATAGTCTGCAGGATTCAAACCTACGCGGGGAGTCCCCAACGGATTTCGAGTCCATCGCCTTAACCACTCGGCCACGACTACAGCGAGTTCGCCATCGACGCATTCCTCCTTTAATCTAACACGGAGTGCGACGTGGCTGCGGAAACCTTTTCAAAGTCGCTCTCCGTTAAAAAAAAAAAAATACCTTTGACAAAATACGTGCCAGCAGACAGACACGCCTCAGAGGGTTTAAGGCTGGCTTCACGTTCAAATGATAAAGTCTCCCCGTCCGGATGTCAAAATGCAGCTTTGGCAGACAGAACAAACATCAACAAACCACAAATGTGGATAAGGATTTTACAAGCTGCACCACACTGCACTTTCCAAAGCATTTACATTCCTGTTAGACGCAGGAATTGCCTTTGATTTGCGTGCTTACAAACGCCATGGAAAACGAAACAAAACAAAAGCCCTCAGCTCCTGCACTTGATTATAACGCCGTTACGTGTCGAAGCAGAAATTTACGTCATCCTACCACTGCAACACGGGGAATAGAGGGAAATGAGCACACGCTACGAATCGTCTCAATCACTCCCTAGAGTCGTAAGGCGCATTGAAGGGTGCACCCCCATCATTAATCATTGCACCTCTGTGAAAGGAAAGCTCTTGAGCAGTCTTTGAAACAGCTCGGATGAAACACTTGATGGCTTCCATGTGCATCTGGAGCCCATTTCTTATTTTCACTTCACGCCGCCCAAAGCATTTCTAAAACAGGAGATTCGCATTTGGGAATGCGCCCTGCCCTACAAATAAAACAGGTCTACGGGTCTGAAACCTGCTCCACGGAAAACAGTTCTGTTGCGCTTTTGATCAAAGGGAGAGTCGCTGTTCTTACTTTTTGATGACATAACACCCAAAGGGGCTTCTTTGGAGCTGTATTCCAACCAGCATCCTAAAGTTTCTTGGCGGTATCCTTTACAGTCCTCTGTTCGGTCGACAAGGGACAGAAGGGGGCAGCTTTCCTCACACATACAGTCCAATGTACTGTACTGTTCCCGTTCATTGAATTCGCAGTTCTGCATCAGACCTCTAACTCGTTTCCTTAGCTTGGATTTAAGCCACGAAGCAGGCTTCTACTGTATAAACGTCTAGAGGAATCACAAACTATTTGAGAGGCCATCATCCCAGGGGGAACTGACAAAGTCTATCCCTAAACACCTAGTGCAGTCTCTCGAGAGACTGTCAAAAATCGCTTTCTCCGTTTGCGTTGCAAGTAAGTGAAAACGCGGTCTCAACCCAGAGCCACTTGGCAGCAGCGGCATGTAAATACTGTTACTGTGACTGCTCGATACCGACGTTAGCCTACTATAACATGTTCAGCCACCGCTAGAAAATGTACAGCTCTAGTACCGGAGCAAAGAACAGGAGGGCCAACACCGACGGGCACACGTGTCAGACATGGAGAGCGACAAGGATGGGATTCGACCCCATGCCTTAACCACTCGGCCACCTCGTCAACAAAACTGGGCTGTCCTGACATGGGTTGGCGCACTCCAGTTGATCTTTTTCTTTTTTTTCCCTCATACTCGAGGGTCATTTTCCTGTTCCACATGCGATTTCAACATTTTCCTTGGGAGATGTCAAGCCAGCAAGCCACTGCTGTGGTTCAGTGGCCAGTGTGGAGTTCAGTGGCCCTGCTGTACACAGAAAGCACATTGAGCTCCTTGGACATGAAAAGTCCAATAAAAGCCATTTGTCATCCTTTCTCTTGGTGTCGATGTTGCTATTGTATGTAAAGGTGGCAACTTGCTCAGCGAGCAGGCGGAGCACACACCGAATGCAGATGTGTCTGAGTGGTGTGTCCAAGTGGCTGCAAAAGGACAGCACTTCCGGGGCGCCGTGGCTTAGTTGGTTAAAGCGCCTGTCTAGTAAACAGGAAATCCTGGGTCCGAATCCCAGCGGTGCCTTTTTTTGTTCTGTGTTCTCAAACAGAACTGGTCATTATGGACAACCGCATACGTCTAGACTTAATTAAATGCAAGTATTCATTTCCTGTCTTGAACGACTTGTTTTTCTTAAAATGGATGCAACTTGCAAAACATGAAATACAAACCTCGCTAATCAGCGCTCGCAGCTGGCAAAAAAAAAAGAAGTCAGCAATGTTTTTTTCTTTAACCTTAAGCCTGCTAATGGAGAAGAACCTAGTCGCCATATCACATACATCCGTTTCAACGATAAGAAGGTAACAACTATCCTCACTCCAGAGTAAATCTCACGTTGAGGGCATATTTTTTTCCACTTTACCATGAGTCGGGCTCAGCTGCACAGAGGCGAGAGCAGAGCAATGAGGTCACGGGGACAGGGGAGTCACACGCTGGCGGTTTGAACACGCGGAAGAACACTGAGGGATCCACAGTATGTGGACCCTCCGTGCGCCATCATTCCACACCAGACTCTGAATCCTGCCATCCGAGTTAAGATCTCGGCGGAACCTGAGGCGCAGTTCTTTCTTAAAACGTAATCTGGTGAGCATTTCTAGAATCGTACTTGTATAGATGCAGCCTTTAATGTGTTGCTAGGTTAAAATTTATGACTTCTTGAACTTCAGTAGGCAACTGCCCTCTTGATTTCGGATTTAATTTCTTTATTACAGGGGCGCTTTTATGATGAAAGAGTCATGTTCAGGTACTTTGCTTGATGGAGGAAGCTCATTTTGGACTCTGTGATCTGCTCACCTGGAAAGGTCTGCTGTACTACTACAAGAGAGAAGTAGAGTCTGGAGGAAGGGACAATTTTATGATGCTTTGGAAGGTAATGTTTCTTTTTTCTTTGAAATCGAAATGAATCAGAATATCAGTGCAAAAGACAAACTCTTGGTTTGGTTTAAAGAGATATGGTTTTAAAACAGACAAAATGTAGAAAACAGGTGTTTCTCACTTTTGGAAAAGAATGGACCGGGGGTAATATTTTACTAGTTGCAGTGCTAAGCTCACTGGGTTACAGTCCTGCAGTGTCACACCAGGGCCAGTGGCGCAATGGATAACGCGTCTGACTACGGCTCAGGAGATTGCAGGTTCGACTCCTGCTGGCTCGGGTCGTTTTTAAACACATCAGCCTACTCCCTAAGTAGCCTGTGCTACTTACTGCATTGTAATCGTACCCAGTAAGAGATTTCCTTCATGTAAATGAACTGCACCTGACAGCTTTAGAAAAACACCTGGGCTCAGTACGGTGCTGAGAGCTCAAGTTGTGTATAATGTAATAATTTAAGTAGAATAGATTCTAATAATATAATGATCCAGTGTGTTGCACTACTTCACTGCTTCACTGCTCTATGTCGTCTGGAAATAAATCCTCAGACTGCTTACTGCCCTGGGCATGTACCAGTAAATTACAGGAACACATCTATATATCATTGCGTTGAAGCAGGAGACACAATCACTGCAAACACATCCTAAATACAGTGTTCCAGCACCTTTGACCTCATCCAGAACGTATCATTTCTTGAAAGGAATTGCTGTCCGAATGCACATCTGAATCCCAAACAGAATCTCTAGTAAAATACGATCATTTGTGAAACAGGTAAATGTCTCAGGGGCCCATTCCTCATTCTCAAGACACATGTATGCAGTACGTACACCATGCATTGAGCAATAGGTATTAAAGACACCACAGGTAAGGTTAGAAGACATTCTGACTATATTCTAAAATATTGGACTTATATTCTTATGATGGCAGACATGATACTGTGTTTAAAACCGGGGTTAATGGACATTATATGACTGTCAATGCTGTTTTGTTTTGGAGACTCTTGGCTGCCTATGTGGTACAGTGCAGCGTGAAGAAAACATTTTCCAAAACTGTGTCAGCTCAAAAGTTGTAAGAAAACCTCTCCAGCTGCTTTAACTCTCTTCATTTTTGTCATTTAATTGTCTGTCGGCACTATGTGGTAGCGTTGCATCACAACCCATCTCACCACGGAAAGGAACCTAACAGCTTTTGTAAGAGAGGAGAAAAGGACCTGGCCCGTACGGGGCTCGAACCCCAGCCTTGGCGTTATTAGTACCACGCCAAAAAAAAAAAAGCGTCGACATTACCTCTTTCAAAAGGCTTCACTTTCCTAGTCACATTCCATGGCTCATTGAACCCTGGCTGTTTCCTCCAGCGGTATAGTATTGCAGTTAGACAGCACGATGCCTGCAAGACTATGTCGCGCTCTGACGAGACTGTCAAAAATTGCTTTCGCCGATTGTATTGCAAACCGGCGGAAGCGGGGTATTGGGAAAAGTTTTCAACTAGCAATAATCGCGCCTCGGCTAAACCTCACAGGCTACGATACTGCCAATGCGCAAAGCTGACGGTTGCCAGGCAACCGCGGGGATCCTATGGAAATCGTTATCAATCGTCTCATGGCATGTCGTTGCTGTAACGCTTCATATTTGTCGTCTTCTTCTTCTAGCTTGAGGTTTTAAAGAATTTCATGACAGACAAGGGCTCCGTCGGGAACAAAGGGCGTTGTGAGAAAACCGTTGCTTATTTTCAGCAGCAGAAATACAACCCTTTAAATACAAGATGACAGAACAATGACGAAGGGCATGCCGGGAGGAACTCATGCACTACAGAGGAAAGGGGGCGGGCACGTACAGTTCACATTCAAGCCACAAGTACTCTTCTCGGATGTTGCACAAACAAATCCAAACGTCCTGAAAGCATTGCAGCATGTTTGTGTCCCACTTCCCGTGGCTGCAGGACGACTGACACGAAGGGACAAACACAATCTGTGGCGTTTAGCGTGACATAGTCTTGCAGGCATCGTGCTGTCTCACTGCAATACTATACCGCTGGAGGAAACAGCCCGGGTTCGATGAGTCTTGGAATGTGACTAGGAAAGTGAAGCCTTTTGAAAGAGGTAAAGCACTGCACAACGGAATTGAGGGAGAATCTTACAGGGGATTCTGAGCGGTGTCTGCATACACGCAGTCCGATACGGGTGCTGAAAGCTTGAGCTACTCTTAATGTCATGCTGCCTTTCCTCGGAGTAAATCTGTTACATTGAAAGAATGCTTCTCGCAGGTTCAAAAAGGGACCCTTGTTAATTGGAGAAATCAATGATTTCGAATGAATTCTGTATGTGTTAAAAGACAGCTATACACAGAAAACATGCAGGACACTGCTCATGATGTTTCCCGAGCCGAAACACAGTGCGTTTTTCAAAGCCATCTGACAAAGCCCGCCCACTGAAAACTGCAGCAGATCGTGTAAAGACGTTCAACTTTGTAACTACTGCACGCACAGGAAGCAGAATAAATTCCTCTTTTCAAACTGTCAAAGGTTTGCTTTGTGAACGCTGCAGGACATCGCACAATCTCTTTTGAACGGGGACAAACAATTTCTTATGGGGCGCAGTAAGTACAGACGTTTAAAGAGCTCCACTCATGCCGACGATGCAGCATGAAGAAGCGCAACCTAACGTTTGACAGACAAAAGCCGGGCGCCGCTACGAGCAATATGAAATCAAACTGACAGCACACGGCGTTTCGCGCTGACTCAAAAGTGATCTCGACAGACGCTGTTCTCTGCATAACGCTGAAAGAGCTAAAGAGCGTTTCTGTTGAGACGTAACAAGCTTGTTTCTTTCTACCATGATGTTACCATGACAAAATCTGTCTTTAAACACCTTGCTCAAAAATTGCTTTCGCCGATTGTATTGGAAACCGGCGGAAGCGGGGTATTGGGAAAAGTTTTCAACTAGCAATAATCGCGCCTCGGCTAAACCTCACAGGCTACGATACTGCCACTGCGCAAAGCTGACGGTAGCCAGGCAACCGCGGGGATCCTATGGAAATCGTTATCAATCGTCTCATGGCATGTCGTTGCTGTAACGCTTCATATTTGCGGCCGGACACTTCCCGCCCCCCAAAGAAAAGAGCGCCAATCAGACAGGCTGAGACCGAGGACTCGCAGAGCAGAAGGCCACAGTCGCCGTAATAAGAGCGATTGTGAGCGGTTTTGTTTTCTCTCTTTGACCAGCCCAGCTGCGCCCCACCCAAAGGCAGGGAAGCACAAAAATTGTATGGAACTCATTCATGCTCCTCTCCATGGAAATCTTTAGTAAAAGGCAAAAGATTTGTACGAGATGAAGAGAAACCAGAGTGCGTGGCTGGACAGCTGCAGGAGCCCAGGCCGCCTTCAAGTCCTCTGCCCTGCCGGTCGTGGTTGGCAATGCACCTGGCCTTACAAACGAGCCAGTGGGGCCCGTTCAGCTCCGGGCTCATCGCCTGCGGCTCTCTGCTTATCTGGCAGGGGAGATACCTTGATCAGCCTGTAGTTGGAGTAGTTGGATTGTTTTCTTGTTTTGTGGAAGCAGTGTTTGTTTTGCAGTTTGAGATGGCAACCTTTGGATCCCGCAAGAATGCTGTACGTTTTGAGCTTTTGGATGACCTCTTCATGGATCGTATGCAGTTCAGCAGAAAAGTGTTACAGAAGGAACTTGGCTTTGAACCTCGGCACTTGTATTTCATCTTCGCTCTCCCAGGTCAGAAAGCATTTGAGGTTGTTTTTGCTACCTATTCTCTGTTTGAACAATGTGTGGATGTGTTTGAGGCAAAAAGAGGGAAAGTTCCTGCCCTTGAGAAGATCAACTTGCAGCCTCTGACACAGAGAGAGAGGTTGTTATGTTCTCGGAAATGGCAAAGACGGAGGACATTCACACCTGGCTTAAGCAGTACTGCACCATCCACCATGGAACTGAGGTTAGAGATGTTGACGGTATAAAAACAGGAGCAAGGAAATTCGAGGTTCGCTTGCTACCGGACAATGTCAATGGAGGCTTAAGGCACCTGCCCTCTACAATCCAGCTGGGCGCCTGCAATGGCTATGTTTTTTATGTGGGACAACCAAAGGTGTGTCGGCGCTGTGGTGCTGTGGGACACCTGGCATCGTCCTGCACTGTGAAATGCTGCAAGACCTGTGGCAAACAGGGACATTAAGCCTCTGACTGTTCAATGCTGCCAAAGTGCAATTTATGTGGCTCGGAAGGACACGTTTTTAAGAACTGCCCTCACGCCTACGCCTATAAACTCAAAATGAGAAAGGATGAGGCAGTGCTTGTTTCAGCCAAACCGGCCTGAAAAAGCCAAAGCAAACAACAAGTCAAACAAAGAACCCTTGTTGGACAAAGAGTCTCAGCCTCCAGCCAGGATCAGTCCTGCTGTGGCTCCGGGGCCGGTGGAAGAGAAATCCACTACGCCCCCACAACCGCAGACTGCACCAGACAAGCACGAGGGTTTGAAAACCCCAGAGAACAGCGAGGACCCCTCCCCCACTCCTGCTCCTCAGAACGAGGGCCAGTGTGGGGCCCCCCGGTGGAGCGGGTCCAGCGAGGATACCCAGGATTCAGCGGAGCTGCTTTTCTCAGACTCTGCAAGTGCTACAGATGCCCTCCTCTCCTCCATCCAGTCCATCACGGAGGATCTGCAACAGCTGGTGGTTGAGGGGGAAGAGGAGACTGGTGCATCGGCTGCACCCCTTTCCCCTCGGTGCTCCCAGGAGCTGGACTTGAGGAAAAGGAAAAATGACTCTGTTTTCTCCCCGAGCGAGGAGGAAGGAGAGCATGGCGATGGGGACAGCTGGAACCCCTCCACCCCTCCTTCTACCCCCTTCCTTGAAATGGACTCCGTGAATGCTTTTACTGCTGCCACCCTGATGAAGGCTCATTCAGAGGATGGCTGGCAGGAAATTGGTAAGAAGAAAAAGAAAAAGAGAAGGTAACAGGTGAGACCGAAGAGAAATGTGTTTTGTAAAGACTGGTTCCACTTTCTTATGTAATATGGCTCTAAACATAATTTCTCTTAACACCAGAGGTATCAATGACAGAGTTAAATGCCAGTGTGTCTTTGATTACCTCCAGCAGAGAGAGGGAGATGTGTTGATGTTGCAGGAGTGTGCTTTAGCCTATCAAGAGAGGTATAAAAGCTTTGAAGATAGGTGGGATAAAGGGCCTTCTGTTTGGTCAGGGGACAATAACAACAGAGCCTCTGGCGTGGCCATTCTTTTCAAAGGATGGGCTTTCAAATTGAAAAGTATTCAGAGGGTCATAGATGGCAGGTTGCTGTGTGTGGATGTGGAATGGGGGACCGTTAACCTGCCGCTAATCAATGTGCGCCGTTTCGTTTTCGCTGGGACCTTTAACACTCTAAATCGCCTGGACCCACAGCCTGTGAAATCGATTCTTCAGCACCCACGATGGACGCTTTGCCGCTGGACACAGAGAACGATGCTTTTCTGCAACGAGCTTTCCAGCTGAATTTTCTCGGCAGCTCCGTACTGAACCTGTTCTCCATTGCAACATAGCGGAGGCTCGTCACGTCTATAGCAAGGCTGTGTAGGACCGCATACGCCACAGTGACTTGTACACAGACCACATGAAAGGCAAGCAAAATACACTTTTAAAATTCCAAAGACTCACAAGGTCAGAGAAACAGCGATGACCTGAACAGATCTGTTACAGAAGTCTAGGTTGACCTTTTTAGAGCTGTAATTGCATTTTTGTTTAATAGAAGATCAAATCTACTCGCATGTACCAGCACCTTACAGTTTATTGATGTTAATTCTGTTTAAGTAATAAGATTGCTAACGATGTTGGACTTTAGCCGGTGTTTTTTAGAACAAATTGCTTACACTTCTGTAAGGAATACGCAGTACGTGCCTTTGTCAGTCATTGCTCACCATACCTGTAACTTTCTTATCTAACTCACTTCCTCAAATGGTGAAGGTCCACAAACATAAATGAAAAAAAAACCCTTGTTGTAGATGAGGTGCACAAAAAAGCAGCCCCTGATAGTGTATAACACATTTATACTATTGCAGAGACACATGTAACATATATATACTGTATATATGAAACAGAAATAGAAACAGAAACAGGAATCGCTTACTCACCTGGAGAATCTCTGTAGGAATATCTAGCATTTATCAATGGAAATAAAAGCTGCTTTAATACAGTGCATGTTCAAACTCAAACCCTCAGCTGCTGTTCTTGTTTGTTTTGGGACAAATTGCAACTGAGCATCGCATGAGCCGTTACGTACCCTTATCTGTTAGGGAATTTCAAGGGAGGAGTTAGGTCAGAATGGGTAGGCTGCAAAACAACAAGTAAAGATTTATTCCAAGATGAAACGTTGTGGCGGTTTTCTTATCTTTTCAGCATGGACTAAACTTTTACGTGTTCCTTATATGCTATATATGTATATATTAGCACCAATGTCGTTCTTAAAAACTAACATGAAATTGTCAGGGACATTCAGCTATATACAAAGACGAGACAGACAAAGTAATAATTCTGTATTAACGTGGCCTACATATTGACGCAATGATCAAACTGACTGACATGTTCTGATTCAGATCCCCTGCAGTTCATGCCAATTAGAACAATAGCAATGCTGAGTCCTCCCCACCCTACTGAGCACAAATTCAGCTGCTCTCCAGTTCTGTTCTGCATGTTTTTTCATTGCAATTGAGCTCGGAGCTGGAGATGATCTCCATACAGTTCTGTGTTCACCAGCCCGCACTTGCGTGCTAATTTACGGGTTGTGGCAAATGCTTTTCTATAGTTCATATACATGACGGCAACCTGTTACCTAGGAACCTGAGAGGTTTAAAAGCCTCACGAGCCAGGCAGGACTCGAACCTCCAATCTTCTGATCCGAAGTCAGACGCGTTATCCATTACGCCACTGGCCCATAGAACATGCGCTTGCACTCCACCACAGAGAGCTCTACACTGCTACTAGTAGTACACTTCCCCATCTAAATTTTCACAGCAAGAAACTTGTGTTTCCTACTATTTTTGTCAGGTTTAAAATATCATCTCCTTAAAACAGAAAAAGTGTTGATGTGTCGTGCTGAAATTCCGATTGATTTTGAATTCAAAGAAAAAAGGTTTTCTTCCAAAACACCATGAAATTGTCACATCTTGCAGACAATAGGTGTATTCCATGTTGAAAAGAGAAGAAAGAAAACCATGGAGCCTTTTACAGGTGTGAGGCTTCTTCAGGTGTGAGAAGACCTCACAGTCGAAACGCTGTGTTTCCGTTCTTCTCTTTTCAGCATGCAATAAACCTAGTACTTGTTCCTTTGCAGCCGAGGCATGCTGACGTAGCTACCCAGCTGAACATCTTGCAGACTCTACAGTACTTCTCTCCTGTAGAAGTAAAGCAGGGCTTGCTGGGTGAGCTTTTGCTCCGGTAAATTAGGTCACGTGTCATGTTAAATCACTTCTTCTAAACACAACATTTGCTGGTGCTAGCTTTCCCCATGAAAAGAGACATTTCCCTTACAGTACATGACATATCGTTTTTATTCTATCAATAAGTATAGAAATTAAACAAAAGAAAAAATGGTGTCGCCAAAGAATGCACAGCTCTGTCGCCTTGGGGAGGTGTCAAGGGCATTGAGCTCCTTGGACATGAAAAGTGCCCGATAAATGCCATTTCTCATCATTTCTCTTGGCGTCAGTTCTGCTATTAAATGGGACGGAGGCAACGGGCTCAGAGAGCAGGTTAAGTGCACACCGAACGCAGATGTGTCCAAGTGTCTGTAAAAGCGCGGTGCTCCGCTGGCGCTGTTCCCTAGTGGCTTAAAGTGCCCGCCTAGTAAGCAGGCGATCCTGGGTCTGAATACCAGCGGTGCCTCTCTCCGTGTCTTGTTGTGCCGAATGTCTCATTTCAGACAAACATGTACAGCTTGGTTCAGTTTAATGCAAGAATTCATTTCCTTTCTGGAATAACTTGTTTTTGAAGAAATCCATACAGCTTGTGAAAGATGAAATCCATTTCTTGGTTGTCAGTGGAAAAAGATTGCCGGCTGCAAGAAGCGCAAGTGATTGTTTTCTTTGACCATAAACCTGCAAATGTAGGGAGCACAAGCGGCCGTCAGTCTCTGTGGCGCAATCGGTTAGCGCGTTCGGCTGTTAACCGAAAAGTTGGTGGTTCAAGCCCACCCAGGGACGCATGTCTCAGTTTTTCCAATGTAATCATCATCACCGCTAAAGAAGATGGCGCAGAAGGCTCCACAGTCGAAACGTTGTGCTTCTTTTCTTCTCTTTTCAGCATGGAGTAAACCTTTGCTTGATCCTTTGCAGCCTACGCATGCTGACACAGCTACCTTTCTCTTAACGCACCTCAATCATTATTCACCAAAACCATCAGCAGAATGTGTCGCCTTTGTGGTGATGTCACTCCTCTGCTTCACAAATGTCCTTAGTGACGGACCATTTCATTCTGCCATTTTTCCGGAGCGGTTATTGATTGCTCCATCATTTCCCTCATACTTTCCATCCCAAGATTGAAAAAAAAAAACAGAAACAGGCTGATAGGACGACAATCAAATTGCAAAAACTCATCAAAGCACTCGATAGAGTATTTGAATCCACAAGTAGCTACGAGCAACTTTGTCCTGGCTTGCATGAAAGTCGGAAAATGTCAAAAAGAAAAAGATGGTGGCTTTTTCATATCTGTTCTTTTATTTTTAGTTCGTTGGCTCTTCTGTCCATTGTCCTCCTGCCTGGCTCTTGACCTGTGACTGTCTGAACGCACACATTAGACTTTCAGGCGGGGGATTTGTCCTGAGCCTCTGTGAAAGACCCACCCACCCCCATAAATAACTGCTCTAGAAACACATGAATGCAAAACTAAACCACAGCTTAAAGAGGAGCTCCAACTCAGTGCCATACTAATGTAAACGAAGTAATACTAAGACATGTTCTTATGGATTTGTCTTACCTTGAGATATGTAATTGGATTTCAGGATTAACTTCCTCATTCAATGTACTGGTGATTCTTTGCCTGGTCAGTACCTGGGTGGGAGACCTCCAGCGAACAATTAAGCTTGCTGCTGGAAGTGGTGTTAAGAGACTCTTAGGATCTTCCAGAGGTGTCTGTCCAATAGCACTAGTTGCCTTAGAGCTGGCTCAAACATTGCTCAAGAGTCTACCTTTCACAGATGCGCAAAGATGAATGATGGGGGTGCACGCTTCAAGGAGCCTTCCAACTGTAGGGACCGATTAGAGACGATCCGTAGCATGTGTTCATTTCCATATACGCCCCGTGTCTCAACGGTAGGACAGAGTCAAATACTGCCTCGACACGTAACAGCGTTATATTAAACCGCAGGACTTGAGGGCTGTTTTGTTTGAATGTTCAAGGCATTGGTAAGAGCGTAGGTCAAGGGCCATTGGTGCATCTCCTGTAACTGGAGTAAAAATGCTATTCAAAGTGCAGTGACTAAAATCGTCGTCCAGATGTCTCTGTTGTTGATTGCTTTCTGTCTAAGAACGTTCTGTTTTCATGTCCGAACGGGGAGACTTTATCATTCCAACTTGAAGCCACCCTTAAGTCCTCTGAGGTGTGTGTGTGTGTGCTTGCACGTATGGCGTAAAAGGTTTCTTAAACGGAGAGCGAACTTGAAAAAAGTTGCCTCCGCTGCCGCCGCCGCCTCGCACTCCCTGTTCGATTGTAGCAAGAAGGCAGCGGCCGCGGCGCTTGCTGTAGTCGTGGCCGAGTGGTTAAGGTGACGGACTTGAAATCCGTTGGGGTCTCCCCGCGCAGGTTCAAATCCTGCCGACTACGGCGTCCTTTGCATTTGGTTGCGTGCGTGCGTGTAAAAGGACCAGCGCCGTTTCATTTTCGCTGGGACCTTTAACACTCTAAATCGCCTGGACCCACAGCCTGTGAAATCGATTCTTCAGCACCCACGATGGACGCTTTGCCGCTGGACACAGAGAACGATGCTTTTCTGCAACGAGCTTTCCAGCTGAATTTTCTCGGCAGCTCCGTACTGAACCTGTTCTCCATTGCAACATAGCGGAGGCTCGTCACGTCTATAGCAAGGCTGTGTAGGACCGCATACGCCACAGTGACTTGTACACAGACCACATGAAAGGCAAGCAAAATACACTTTTAAAATTCCAAAGACTCACAAGGTCAGAGAAACAGCGATGACCTGAACAGATCTGTTACAGAAGTCTAGGTTGACCTTTTTAGAGCTGTAATTGCATTTTTTTTTAATAGAAGATCAAATCTACTCGCATGTACCAGCACCTTACAGTTTATTGATGTTAATTCTGTTTAAGTAATAAGATTGCTAACGATGTTGGACTTTAGCCGGTGTTTTTTAGAACAAATTGCTTACACTTCTGTAAGGAATACGCAGTACGTGCCTTTGTCAGTCATTGCTCACCATACCTGTAACTTTCTTATCTAACTCACTTCCTCAAATGGTGAAGGTCCACAAACATAAATGAAAAAAAAAAACCCTTGTTGTAGATGAGGTGCACAAAAAAGCAGCCCCTGATAGTGTATAACACATTTATACTATTGCAGAGACACATGTAACATATATATACTGTATATATGAAACAGAAATAGAAACAGAAACAGGAATCGCTTACTCACCTGGAGAATCTCTGTAGGAATATCTAGCATTTATCAATGGAAATAAAAGCTGCTTTAATACAGTGCATGTTCAAACTCAAACCCTCAGCTGCTGTTCTTGTTTGTTTTGGGACAAATTGCAACTGAGCATCGCATGAGCCGTTACGTACCCTTATCTGTTAGGGAATTTCAAGGGAGGAGTTAGGTCAGAATGGGTAGGCTGCAAAACAACAAGTAAAGATTTATTCCAAGATGAAACGTTGTGGCGGTTTTCTTATCCTTTCAGCATGGACTAAACTTTTACGTGTTCCTTATATGCTATATATGTATATATTAGCACCAATGTCGTTCTTAAAAACTAACATGAAATTGTCAGGGACATTCAGCTATATACAAAGACGAGACAGACAAAGTAATAATTCTGTATTAACGTGGCCTACATATTGACGCAATGATCAAACTGACTGACATGTTCTGATTCAGATCCCCTGCAGTTCATGCCAATTAGAACAATAGCAATGCTGAGTCCTCCCCACCCTACTGAGCACAAATTCAGCTGCTCTCCAGTTCTGTTCTGCATGTTTTTTCATTGCAATTGAGCTCGGAGCTGGAGATGATCTCCATACAGTTCTGTGTTCACCAGCCCGCACTTGCGTGCTAATTTACGGGTTGTGGCAAATGCTTTTCTATAGTTCATATACATGACGGCAACCTGTTACCTAGGAACCTGAGAGGTTTAAAAGCCTCACGAGCCAGGCAGGACTCGAACCTACAATCGTCTGATCCGAAGTCAGACGCGTTATCCATTACGCCACTGGCCCATAGAACATGCGCTTGCACTCCACCACAGAGAGCTCTACACTGCTACTAGTAGTACACTTCCCCATCTAAATTTTCACAGCAAGAAACTTGTGTTTCCTACTATTTTTGTCAGGTTTAAAATATCATCTCCTTAAAACAGAAAAAGTGTTGATGTGTTGTGCTGAAATTCCGATTGATTTTGAATTCAAAGAAAAAAGGTTTTCTTCCAAAACACCATGAAATTGTCACATCTTGCAGACAATAGGTGTATTCCATGTTGAAAAGAGAAGAAAGAAAACCATGGAGCCTTTTACAGGTGTGAGGCTTCTTCAGGTGTGAGAAGACCTCACAGTCGAAACGCTGTGTTTCCGTTCTTCTCTTTTCAGCATGCAATAAACCTAGTACTTGTTCCTTTGCAGCCGAGGCATGCTGACGTAGCTACCCAGCTGAACATCTTGCAGACTCTACAGTACTTCTCTCCTGTAGAAGTAAAGCAGGGCTTGCTGGGTGAGCTTTTGCTCCGGTAAATTAGGTCACGTGTCATGTTAAATCACTTCTTCTAAACACAACATTTGCTGGTGCTAGCTTTCCCCATGAAAAGAGACATTTCCCTTACAGTACATGACATATCGTTTTTATTCTATCAATAAGTATAGAAATTAAACAAAAGAAAAAATGGTGTCGCCAAAGAATGCACAGCTCTGTCGCCTTGGGGAGGTGTCAAGGGCATTGAGCTCCTTGGACATGAAAAGTGCCCGATAAATGCCATTTCTCATCATTTCTCTTGGCGTCAGTTCTGCTATTAAATGGGACGGAGGCAACGGGCTCAGAGAGCAGGTTAAGTGCACACCGAACGCAGATGTGTCCAAGTGTCTGTAAAAGCGCGGTGCTCCGCTGGCGCTGTTCCCTAGTGGCTTAAAGTGCCCGCCTAGTAAGCAGGCGATCCTGGGTCTGAATACCAGCGGTGCCTCTCTCCGTGTCTTGTTGTGCCGAATGTATCATTTCAGACAAACATGTACACCTTGGTTCAGTTTAATGCAAGAATTCATTTCCTTTCTGGAATAACTTGTTTTTGAAGAAATCCATACAGCTTGTGAAAGATGAAATCCATTTCTTGGTTGTCAGTGGAAAAAGATTGCCGGCTGCAAGAAGCGCAAGTGATTGTTTTCTTTGACCATAAACCTGCAAATGTAGGGTGCACAAAAGACTGTCAGACTCTGTGGTGCTGAAAAGTTGGTGGTTCAAGCCCCTCCAGTATGCGTGTCTCAGTTTTTCCAATGTAAACATCATCACCATCGCTAAAGAAGATGGCGCAGAAGGCTCCACAGTCGAAACGTTGTGCTTCTTTTCTTCTCTTTTCAGCATGGAGTAAACCTTTGCTTTATCCTTTGCAGCCTAAGCATGCTGACGCAGCTACCTTTCTCTTAACACGCCTCAATCATTATTCACCAAAACGATCAGCAGAATAAGTCGCCTTTGTGGTGATGTCACTCCTCTGCTTCACAAATGTCCTTAGTGACGGACCATTTCTTTCTGCCATTTTTCCGGAGCGGTTATTGATTGCTCCATCATTTCCCTCATACTTTCCATCCCTAGATTGAAAAAAAAAAAACAGAAACAGGCTGACAGGACGACAATCAAATTGCAAAAACTCATCAAAGCACTCGATAGAGTATTTGAATCCACAAGTAGCTACGAGCAACTTTGTCCTGGCTTGCATGAAAGTCGGAAAATGTCAAAAAGAAAAAGATGGTGGCTTTTTCATATCTGTTCTTTTATTTTTAGTTCGTTGGCTCATCTGTCCATTGTCCTCCTGCCTGGCTCTTGACCTGTGACTGTTTGAACGCACACAGTAGACTTTCATGCAGGGGATTTGTCCTGAGCCTCTGTGAAGGACCCACCCACCCCCATAAATAACTGCTCTAGAAACACATGAATGCAAAACTAAACCACAGCTTAAAGAGGAGCTTGTCATGACCGCCAGGCAGTTAAGACCAACTCTTAAGCAATCTAAACAGCACCAGCAGAGGGTGATTATTAACAAACGCCGCCGCACGAGTTAACCCACCTGCACACACTCCACCGTGGGGTACGCAGTGCTATTTTTACCATCTTTACTTGCTTCCCGCTGGTATTGAGTCTACTCCTTGAGAGCTCTACTTGGCGTTTTTTCCATTACCTCGTTTATTCTGGATATTGGACTCCCCTTCTGCCTTTTCGACTTTGGACCTCGCCTCTCACCTCGGACTGTTTGCCACCAGTGTTCTCCCTGGATTACGACTTACCTTACGCCTCTTGACCACGAAACAAAGCAAAGCAGAGCAAAACAAAATGAACAAACGAAAAGCCTCACGTCCCGCACTTGCGTGTAACGCCGTTACGTGCCCAAGCGGTATTGTACTTCATCTTAGCACTGCACCCCGGGGCGTACGGTATATGGGAACGAGCACACGCCACAAATCGTCTCGAATCACTCCCTACAGCTGTAAGGCACCTTGAAGCGTGCACCCCCAACATTTTTCTTTGCGCATCTGTGAAAGGTAAACTCTTGAGCAAACTCTGAACCAGCTCTAAGGAAACTAATCCGATTAGACGTTACTTTGACTCATCCTTTAAGGGAACCTTGTTAATTGGAGAAATCAATGATTTCGAATGAATTCTGTATGCGTTAAAAGACAGCTATACACAGAAAACATGCAGGACACTTCTCATGATGTTTCCCGAGCCGAAACACAGTGCGTTTTTCCAAGCCCTCTGACAAAGCCCGCCCACTGAAAACTGCAGCAGATCGTGTAAAGACGTTCAACTTTGTAACTACTGCACGCACAGGAAGCAGAATAAATTCCTCTTTTCAAACTGTCAAAGGTTTGCTTTGCGAACACTGCAGGACATCGCACAATCTCTTTTGAATAGGGACAAACGATTTCTTATGGGGCACAGTAAGTACAGACGTTTAAAAAGCTCCACTCATGCCGACGATGCAGCATGAAGAAGCGCAACCTAACGTTTGCATTCCTAGCAAATTCCTTTTATTTTTTGATAAATAAAGACAGTCTTGTTTAACAAACAACACACACAACATTTTACATTGTCAATTCAATTCAAATCAATGTATTTCTATATAGCACCTTTCACAACAAGGTTGTCCCAAGGCACT
Source organism: Lepisosteus oculatus (assembly GCF_040954835.1). Taxonomy (NCBI): domain Eukaryota; kingdom Metazoa; phylum Chordata; class Actinopteri; order Semionotiformes; family Lepisosteidae; genus Lepisosteus; species Lepisosteus oculatus. The sequence continues at coordinate 524,897 of NW_027167934.1, read as the reverse complement.
TAACAATGCAAGTTGTTAAGAGCCTTGTGTCTAATATGCCGCCTAGGTAACGTGCTGTCTCTTTGAGGCAGATGTTTAAATCCTCTGAGTTAAGTGCTGAAGTTATAGTAGTCCTATCAGTATTGTTGCCTCCGATCAACAGATCCTCATTTTTCTCAGAGTTGAGTAACAAAAAGTTTTCACACATCCAAGTATTTCCTTCCTTAATGCATTTAACTAAACTGATAATAGAAGAGTTGTCGTTTGGTGTAAACAAAATGTTTATTTAAGTGTCATCAGCATATGAATGAAAGTTCATATTATTTTTTCATATTATCCTACCTAGCAGCAGCATGTAGAGAGAGAGAGCAATATTGGTCCCAGCACTGATCTTCTGGTACCCCAAATTGAACTGGTGACATTGATGAAGCAGTACAATTATTAGATATTTGAACATAATGAAAACGATGAGTAAAATGTGAAGTAAACCACTGAAGGACGGTTCCAGATAAGCCAACCTCAAACTCAAGCCTGTGTAACAAAACAGAGAGGTCAACCGTGTCAAAGGCAGCTCTAAGATCTAGAAGCAAAGCACAAGCACTGTTGCATTCCCTGCATCAGTAGCTAAGAGAATATCATTTACGACTCTTGTTAATGCAGTTTCAGAAACCAGACTAAAATTTCTCAAGTATATTATTTGAATCCAGATATGATTGACGTTGGGCAACAACTATTCTCCCAAGACTTTTAGATTGAAATGGGACCTTTGAGACAGGCCTGTAGTTGTTAAGAACTTGTTGATCCAAATTTGACTTCTTAAGAGCGGTCTAACAACCGCTACCTTAAATTGATCAGGTACAACGCCTGACGCAAGCGATGCATTCATCATACTAATTATAGGTCCTGCCAGTCCTTCGAGGGAATCTTTGACTAGCTGAGTGGGGATGGGATCTAGCGAACAGGTGGTTGACTTTGTCTTACGTCTGTGTTTATGAGTCCACCATAAGAAGAAATCTGAACAGGAGTGGTGATCATGCGAGGTCACCATGGAGGAAACCACTGCTCTCCCCCCCAAAAAAACCACCACTGCCCCTCTCAAGTTTGCTAAAGACCACATGGATGTTCCACAGCAACTCCTGGAACAATGTTCTGTGGACAGTGACAAAAGTTGAACATGTTGGTAAATGTGCACAACGTTATGTTTGGAGATAACAAAACACTGCATACCAACTCCAAAACCTCATCCCACCTGGGAAGCATAGCGGAGGCTGTACGGCTTGCAATCATCGAGGGACCGATGAATTCCAAGATGTATCAGGAAATTCTACAGCAGAATGTCAGGGTGTCTGCCTGTGATCTAAAACTCGAAAGACGCTGGGTCATGCAGCATGACAAAAACAAAGGAGTACATCAACAACAGAGTGGCTGAAACAATAGAAATTCCGTATTTTGGGATGGCCGAGTAAGAGTCCTGACCCCAATCCCATTGAAGTGCTGTGGCGTGATCTGAAGCAGGCCGTTCAGTGCAAGACATCTCCCAACTGTATGTGAGAGAAAAGCAGAGACGCTCACTGAGTAAGGTGGGGTTGCAGCTTTGCAAATCAAAAGGACATTTGTACGCTCAAAAAGGGACAGTAGCACCCCAGATGGGACTCGAACCCACAATCCCTGGCTTAGGAGGCCAGTGCCTTACCCATTAGGCCACTGGGGTACGTCGATCACGCTGATGAAGAGCCAGTTTTTTTTTTCCTTTGCTTTTTCAAAGGGATCCCCAAAATTAGGAAAGTTAGGCAGCAGAAGGTTTACTGTGACCTGAGAAGGACCGGCATCCAATCACGGTGGTACACACACACACGCTCTCACTCATCTGAGCTACACGGCTACCAAGATGATCTCAGGTGCGCCGAGCTGGTACGGAACATATTGAACTGATCGACGGCGAATTGTCTCTCAGACAGGCTTTTCACCTCTGAGCTCCCTGACTGACAGTAATCAGCTAGGTAGTGAAACAGTCAGCTGCTTCTAAGCCTTAAACAGCTGCATCTCGGCGCTTCCACAGAGAGATGATTTGAAAGCCAAACATCGCCCATTGGGAACACCTTACTATCACTAGTTTAAGAGACTTTTAAGGTCTTGCAGAGGTGCCTGTCTAATAGCATGCGCTTTGCAAGCTATAGGTGTTTAGGCTGAGGCAGAATGCCTGTTAACAAAATGTTTTTCTAAAGGGGCCTCGCACTCTTTTCCAAGCAATGGTCACCATCCCCACCGAGTGTCACAATGTAGTCATGTCCTAGGACATCACCTGTTAGTCTCCATTTGTCTGCCACCAACACTTTAGGTTAAGGGGTCACAACCGCACCCCGGAGAGCAGAGGAGCCGTTGGCGTTCTGGCGGCGCAGATTGGGCTGAAGGTGGGGCGCTTGAATCTCGCTGTTGGAGGCCGTCTGAAACTGACCCAAGCCTTTCCCTTGAATTAAATGTAAATAAATAAATGAACCCCAGATGCACATGGAATCAATCACGTGTTTCCTTTGAGCCGTTTCAAAGACTGCTCCAGAGTTTACCTTGCACAGATGCGCAAAGATTAATGATGGGGGTGCACGCTTCCAGGCGCCTTACAACTGTAGGGACTGATTAGAGACAATTCGTAGCGTGTGTTCGTTTCCATATACGCCCCGTGTTGCAATGGTAGGATGAAGTCAAATACGGCTTGGACGCGTAACGGCATTCTATCCAACTGCAGGACTTGAGGGTTTTTTGTGCTTTGTTCTGTTTTCGTTGACATCGCATTCGTAAGAGCGTCAAAAAAAGGCAATTCCAGCATCTAACACGAATAAAAGGGCTATTGAAACTGCAGGGCTGCGCAGCTTCTAAAATCCTTGCACACAATTCTCCGTTATTGTTACTTCCTTCTTTCTGTCTAACAAAGTTCCCTTTTCCTGACCGGACGGGGAGACTTTATCATTCCAACTTGAAGCCAGCCTTAAGTCCTCTGAGGCGCATTTGTCTGCTAGCATGCATTTTGTGAAAGTTTTTTTTGTTGTTGTTAAACGGAAAGCGACTTTGAAAAAGGTTTCCACCGCTGCCCGGCACTCTATGTTAGACTGCAACAAAAAGGCAGTGGCGGCGGCGGTGGCCGAGTGGTTAGGGCGATGGACTAGAATGCCATCGGGGTCTCCCTGCGAAGCTTCGAGTCCTGCCGCCTACGGTGTCGTCGTGTGTCTGCGCAACAAAGGAAAAGCACCTGTTTTGCTTTTCCCGCAACTTTTAAAACGCGAATGATCTGGATTTCTACATGATTGGCTCTTAAAATGTGATCTGATCTTCATCTGACGCATAATAATAAATAAAGACAGTCTTGTTTAACAAACAACACGCACAACATTTTACATTGTCAATTCAGTTCAAATCAATGTATTTCTATATAGCACCTTTCACAACAAGGTTGTCTCAAGGCACTTAACAATGCAAGTTGTTAAGAGCCTTGTGTCTAATATGCCACTTAGGTTACGTGCTGTCTCTTTGAGGCAAATGTTTAAATCCTCTGAGTTAAGTGCTGAAGTTATAGTAGTCCTATCAGTATTGTTGCCTCCGATCAACAGATCCTCAGTTTTCTCAGAGTTGAGTAACAAAAAGTTTTCACACATCCAAGTCTTTCCTTCATTAATGCATTTAACTAAAGTGATAATAGAAAAGTTGTCGTTTGGTGTGAACAAAATGTTTATTTGAGTGTCATCAGCATATGAATGAAAGTTCATATTATTTTTTCGTATTATCCTACCTAGCAGCAGAATGTAGAGAGAGAGAGCAATATTGGCCCCGGCACTGATCCGTCTGGTACCCCAAATTGAACTGGTGACGTTGATGAAGCAGTACAATTATTAGATATTTGAACATAATGAAAACGATGAGTAAAATGTGAAGTAAACCACTGAAGGACGGTTCCAGATAAGCCAACCTCAAACTCAAGCCTGTGTAACAAAACAGAGAGGTCAACCGTGTCAAAGGCAGCTCTAAGATCTAGAAGCACAAGCACTGTTGCATTCCCCACATCAGTAGCTAAGAGAATATCATTTACGACTCTCGTTAATGCAGTTTCAGAAAGCAGACTGAAATTTCTCAAGTATATTATTTGAATCCAGATACGATTGACATTGGGCAACAACTATTCTCTCAAAACTTTTAGATTGAAATGGGACCTTTGAGACAGGCCTGTAGTTGTTAAGAACTTGTGGATCCAAATTTGACTTCTTAAGGAGCGGTCTAACAACCGCTACCTTAAATTGATCAGGTACAACGCCTGACGCAAGCGATGCATTCATCATACTAATTATAGGTCCTGCCAGTCCTTCAGGGGAATCTTTGACTAGCTGAGTGGGGATGGGATCTAGCGAACAGGTGGTTGACTTTGTCTTACGTCTGTGCTCATGAGTCCACCATAAGAAGAAATCTGAACAGGAGTGGTGATCATGCGAGGTCACCACGGAGGAAACTACTGCTCTCCCCCCCAAAAAAAACACCACTGCCCCTCTCAAGTTTGCTAAAGACCACATGGATGTTCCACAGCAACTCCTGGAACAATGTTCTGTGGACAGACGTGACAAAAGTTGAACTTGTTGGTAAATGTGCACAGCATTATGTTTGGAGATAACAAAACTCTGCATACCAACTCCAAAACCTCATCCCACCTGGGAAGCATGGCGGATGCTGAGGTTTGTTGGATGTTGAGGTTTTTGTCAATAAAGGAGGTTCCACTAGCTCCTTAATATAAGGGTTCACGTACTTTTTCCATCAATGACCTTGATTGTTTAAACCATTTGGTCAATAAAGAAACAGCAATGTCAAATGTTGGGCGTGTGTTGTTTGTGAAATCAGACTCTCTTTATTAATTATTATGACTTAGATAAAGATAAGATCACATGTTAGGAGCCATTCATGCAGAAATCCACATCATTCCGAAGGGCTGTTTACAAAAGTTTTTCTCCCAACTGAGAGAAAAGCAGAGACGCTCACTGAGTAAGGTGGGGTTGCAGCTTCACAAATCACAAGGACATTTGTACACTCAAAAAGGGACAGGAGCACCCCAGATGGGACTCAAACCCACAATCCCTGGCTTAGGAAGCCAGTGCCTTATCCATTAGGCCACTGGGGTACACTGAGTGGGGTCGATCACGCTGATGAAGAGCCAGTTTTTTTTTTCCTTTGCTTTTTCAAAGGGATCCCCAAAATTAGGGAAGTTAGGCAGCAGAAGGTTTACTGTGACCTGAGAAGGACCGGCATCCAATCACGGTGGTACACACACACACGCTCTCACTCATCTGAGCTACACGGCTACCAAGATGATCTCAGGTGCGCCGAGCTGGTACGGAACATATTGAACTGATCGACGGCGAATTGTCTCTCAGACAGGCTTTTCACCTCTGAGCTCCCTGACTAACAGTGATCAGCTAGGTAGTGAAACAGTCAGCTGCTTCTAAACCTTAAACAGTTGCATCTCGGCGCTTCCACGGAGAGATGATTTGAAAGCCGAACATCGCCCATTGGGAACACCTTACTATCACTAGTTTAAGAGACTCTTAAGGTCTTGCAGAGGTGCCTGTCTAATAGCATGCGCTTTGCAAGCTATAGGTGTTTAGGCTGAGGCAGAATGCCTGTTAACAAAATGTTTTTCTAAAGGGGCATGCACTCTTTTCCAAGCAATGGTCACCATCCCCACCGAGTGTCACAACGTAGTCATGTCCTAGGATGTCACCTGTTAGTCTCCATTTGTCTGCCACCAACACTTTAGGTTACGGGGTCACAACCGCACCCCGGAGAGCAGAGGAGCCGTTGTCGTTCTGGCAGCGCAGATTGGGCTGAAGGTGGGGCGCTTGAATCTTGCTGTTGGAGGCCGTCTGAAACTGACCCAAGCCTTTCCCTTGAATTAAATGTAAATAAATAAATGAACCCCAGATGCACATGGAATCAATCACGTGTTTCCTTTGAGCCGTTTCAAAGACTGCTCCAGAGTTTACCTTGCACAGATGCGCAAAGATTAATGATGGGGGTGCACGCTTCCAGGCGCCTTACAACTGTAGGGACTGATTAGAGACAATTCGTAGCGTGTGTTCGTTTCCATATACGCCCCGTGTTGCAATGGTAGGATGAAGTCAAATACGGCTTGGACGCGTAACGGCATTCTATCCAACTGCAGGACTTGAGGGTTTTTTGTGCTTTGTTCTGTTTTCGTTGACATCGCATTCGTAAGAGCGTCAAAAAAAGGCAATTCCAGCATCTAACACGAATAAAAGGGCTATTGAAACTGCAGGGCTGCGCAGCTTCTAAAATCCTTGCACACAATTCTCCGTTATTGTTACTTCCTTCTTTCTGTCTAACAAAGTTCCCTTTTCCTGACCGGACGGGGAGACTTTATCATTCCAACTTGAAGCCAGCCTTAAGTCCTCTGAGGCGCATTTGTCTGCTAGCATGCATTTTGTGAAAGTTTTTTTTGTTGTTGTTAAACGGAAAGCGACTTTGAAAAAGGTTTCCGCCGCTGCCCGGCACTCTATGTTAGACTGCATCAAAAAGGCAGTGGCGGCGGCGGCGGCCGAGTGGTTAGGGCGATGGACTAGAAAGCCATCGGGGTCTCCCTGCGAAGCTTCAAGTCCTGCCGCCTACGGTGTCGTCGTGTGTCTGCGCAACAAAGGAAAAGCACCTGTTTCGCTTTTCCCGCAACTTTTAAAACGCGAATGATCTGGATTTCTACATGATTGGCTCTTAAAATGTGATCTGATCTTCATCTGACGCATAATAATAAATAAAGACAGTCTTGTTTAACAAACAACACGCACAACATTTTACATTGTCAATTCAGTTCAAATCAATGTATTTCTATATAGCACCTTTCACAACAAGGTTGTCTCAAGGCACTTAACAATGCAAGTTGTTAAGAGCCTTGTGTCTAATATGCCACTTAGGTTACGTGCTGTCTCTTTGAGGCAAATGTTTAAATCCTCTGAGTTAAGTGCTGAAGTTTTAGTAGTCCTATCAGTATTGTTGCCTCCGATCAACAGATCCTCAGTTTTCTCAGAGTTGAGTAACAAAAAGTTTTCACACATCCAAGTCTTTCCTTCATTAATGCATTTAACTAAAGTGATAATAGAAAAGTTGTCGTTTGGTGTGAACAAAATGTTTATTTGAGTGTCATCAGCATATGAATGAAAGTTCATATTATTTTTTCGTATTATCCTACCTAGCAGCAGCATGTAGAGAGAGAGAGCAATATTGGCCCCGGCACTGATCCGTCTGGTACCCCAAATTGAACTGGTGACGTTGATGAAGCAGTACAATTATTAGATATTTGAACATAATGAAAACGATGAGTAAAATGTGAAGTAAACCACTGAAGGACGGTTCCAGATAAGCCAACCTCAAACTCAAGCCTGTGTAACAAAACAGAGAGGTCAACCGTGTCAAAGGCAGCTCTAAGATCTAGAAGCACAAGCACTGTTGCATTCCCCACATCAGTAGCTAAGAGAATATCATTTACGACTCTCGTTAATGCAGTTTCAGAAAGCAGACTGAAATTTCTCAAGTATATTATTTGAATCCAGATACGATTGACATTGGGCAACAACTATTCTCTCAAAACTTTTAGATTGAAATGGGACCTTTGAGACAGGCCTGTAGTTGTTAAGAACTTGTGGATCCAAATTTGACTTCTTAAGGAGCGGTCTAACAACCGCTACCTTAAATTGATCAGGTACAACGCCTGACGCAAGCGATGCATTCATCATACTAATTATAGGTCCTGCCAGTCCTTCAGGGGAATCTTTGACTAGCTGAGTGGGGATGGGATCTAGCGAACAGGTGGTTGACTTTGTCTTACGTCTGTGCTCATGAGTCCACCATAAGAAGAAATCTGAACAGGAGTGGTGATCATGCGAGGTCACCACGGAGGAAACCACTGCTCTCCCCCCAAAAAAAACCACCACTGCCCCTCTCAAGTTTGCTAAAGACCACATGGATGTTCCACAGCAACTCCTGGAACAATGTTCTGTGGACAGACATGACAAAAGTTGAACTTGTTGGTAAATGTGCACAGCGTTATGTTTGGAGATAACAAAACACTGCATACCAACTCCAAAACCTCATCCCACCTGGGAAACATGGCGGAGGCTGTACGGCTTGCAATCATCGAGGGACCGATGAATTCCAAGATGTATCAGGAAATTCTACAGCAGAATGTCAGGGTGTCTGCCTGTGATCTAAAACTCGAAAGAGGCTGGGTCATGCAGCATGACAAAAACAAAGGAGTACATCAACAACAGAGTGGCTGAAACAGAAGAAATTCCGTATTTTGGGATGGCCAAGTAAGAGTCCTGACCCCAATCCCATTGAAGTGCTGTGGCGTGATCTGAAGCAGGCCGTTCAGCGCAAGACATCCCAAAAATATACATGAACTGAAACAGTTTTGCATAGAGGAATAGGCCAAAATACCTCCTAACCGCTGCTCAGGTCTGACCAGCCGCTACAGAAAGTGGGGGTTGAGGTTTTTGTCATAAAGGAAGTTCCACTAGCTCCTTAATATAAGGGTTCACGTACTTTTTCCATCAATGACCTTGATTGTTTAAACCATTTGGTCAATAAAGAAACAGCAATGTCAAATGTTGGGCGTGTGTTGTTTGTGAAATCAGACTCTCTTTATTAATTATTATGACTTAGATAAAGATAAGATCACATGTTAGGAGCCATTCATGCAGAAATCCACATCATTCCGAAGGGCTGTTTACAAAAGTTTTTCTCCCAACTGTATGTGAGAGAAAAGAAGAGACGCTCACTGAGTAAGGTGGGGTTGTAGCTTTGCAAATCAAAAGGACATTTGTACGCTCAAAATGGGACAGGAGCACCCCAGATGGTACTCAAACCCACAATCCCTGGCTTAGGAGGCCAGTGTCTTAGCCATTAGGCCACTGCGCCACACTGGGTGAGGTCGATCATGCTGATGAAGAGCCAGTTTTTTTTCCTTTGCTTTTTCAAAGGGATCCCCAAAATTAGGGAAGTTAGGCAGCAGAAGGTTTACTGTGACCTGAGAAGGACCGGCATCCAATCACGGTGGTACACACACACACGCTCTCACTCATCTGAGCTACACGGCTACCAAGATGATCTCAGTTGCGCCGAGCTGGTACGGAACATATTGAACTCATCGACGGCGAATTGTCTCTCAGACAGGCTTTTCACCTCTGAGCTCCCTGACTGACAGTAATCAGCTAGGTAGTGAAACAGTCAGCTGCTTCTAAGCCTTAAACAGCTGCATCTCGGCACTTCCACAGAGAGATGATTTGAAAGCCAAACATCGCCCATTGGGAACACCTTACTATCACTAGTTTAAGAGACTCTTAAGGTCTTGCAGAGGTGCCTGTCTAATAGCATGCGCTTTGCAAGCTATAGGTGTTTAGGCTGAGGCAGAATGCCTGTTAACAAAATGTTTTTCTAAAGGGGCCTCGCACTCTTTTCCAAGCAATGGTCACCATCCCCACCGAGTGTCACAATGTAGTCATGTCCTAGGACATCACCTGTTAGTCTCCATTTGTCTGCCACCAACACTTTAGGTTACGGGGTCACAACCGCACCCCAAAGACCAGAGGAGCCGTTGTCGTTCTGGCGGCGCAGATTGGGCTGAAGGTGGGGCGCTTGAATCTCGCTGTTGGAGGCCGTCTGAAACTGACCCAAGCCTTTCCCTTGAATTAAATGTAAATAAGAAATGAACCCCAGATGCATATGGAATCAATCACGTGTTTCCTTTGAGCCGTTTCAGAGACTGCTCCAGAGTTTACCTTGCACAGATGCGCAAAGATTAATGATGGGGGTGCACGCTTCCAGGCGTCTTACAACTGTAGGGACTGATTAGAGACAATTCGTAGCTTGTGCTCATTTCCCTCTATTCCCCGTGTTGCAGTGGTAGGATGACGTAAATTCCTGCTTCGACACGTAACGGCATTATAATCAAGTGCAGGAGCTGAGGGCTTTAGTTTTGTTTCGTTTTCCATGGCGTTCGTAAGCGCGCAAATCAAAGGCAATTCCTGCGTCTAACACGAATGTAAATGCTTTTGAAAGTGCAGTGTGGTGCAGCTTGTAAAATCCTTGTCCACATTTTTGGTTTGTTGATGTTTTTTCTGTCTGCCAAAGTTGCATTTTGACATCCGGACTGGGGGACTTTATCATTTGAACGTGAAGCCAGCCTTAAACCCTCTGAGGCGTGTCTGTCTGCCGGCACGAATCTTGTGAAAGGTATTTTTTTTAACGGAGAGCAACTTTAAAAAGGTTTCCGCAGCCAAATCGCAGTCCGTGTTTGATTATAGGAGGAATGCGGCGGCGGCGAGCTCGCATTTGTCGTGCTCGAGTGGTTAAGGCGATGGGCTCAAAATGCGTTGGGGCTTCCCCGCGCAGGTGCGAAACCTGCCGACTCCGGCGTCTGCCGCACGTCGCCTTGTGCCTGCGCGGCAGAGGCGAAGTGCCGCTTTTCCTTTCCTGGTACTATAACAACGCGAAATCGCTTGGACCCGCTGCCATGGAAATCAATTCTTCAGATAACTACACATTTTGCGTTCGCACCTCTGGTGCTCTACTTATGCCTTTGAAAACCTAATGAATAAAGCTGAAAGAACCGACACGATATGTAGGTGCTGGTAAAGCACGCAGTAAAGAACTGTTAACAGCAAGGGTTTCAGTGGGTTAACTGAGGAGAAGGCGTGATCGCTAATTGTTGACTTTTTATTTGGTGTTAGAAACACTCTTACTGTGCATGACGTGCAACAAATGTAGCCACAGAAATTGCATCACGCTTTCATGTATGCTATTGCAGACACCAACGTTGCCTAGATAGAAAACCGAAAAAGCCGTGGGTTTGCTTGCTGGTCTGAAGGATCTCTCTTCGAATCTCTATCATTTGTCAATGGAAGTAAAAGGCGCTGCAATCTCATACGTTCAGAATCAAACCCGCAGCTGTTGTTCGACTTTTTTTTCTTGACTAATTACAACTGAGTGTCGCATGAGCAGTTACATAAACTTGTCTGGTATATTTGAACACAAATGCCGTTCTTCAATTAAAACTAACAGTACATTGTCAGGGACATTCAGTTCTATACAAACAAGAGACAGACAAGAGAATATTTCTACCGTTCATGTGGACTACGTGTTGACTTACTGATCGGAATAATTGAAAGGTTCGGGCTCATAGCCGACGCAGTGCGTGCTAATTAGAACAGCAACGCTAAGCTCTCAGCACCGTACTGAGCCCAGGTGTTTTTCTAAAGCTGTCAGGTGCAGTTCATTTACATGAAGGAAATATCTTACTGGGTACGATTACAATGCAGTAAGTAGCACAGACTACTTAGGGAGTAGCCCGATGTGTTTAAAAACGACCCGAGCCAGGCAGGAGTCGAACCTGCAATCTCCTGATCCGTAGTCAGACGCGTTATCCATTGCGCCACTGGCCCTGGTGTGACACTGCAGGACTGTAACCCAGTGAGATGAGCACTGCACCTAGTAAAATATTACCCCCGGTCCATTCTTTTCCAAAAGTGAGAAACACCTGTTTTCTACATTTTGTCTGTTTTAAAACCATATCTCTTTAAACCAAACCAAGAGTTTGTCTTTTGCACTGATATTCTGATTCATTTCGATTTCAAAGAAAAAAAAAACATTATCTTCCAAAGCATCATAAAATTGTCCATTCTTCCAGACTCTACTTCTCTCTTGTAGTAGTACAGCAGACCTTTCCAGGTGAGCAGATCACAGAGTCCGAAATATGCTTCCTCCATCAAGCAAAGTACCTGAACATGACTCTGTCTTCATAAAAGCGCCCCTGTAATAAAGAAATTAAATCCGAAATCAAGAGGGCAGTTGCCTACTGAAGTTCAAGAAGTCATCAATTTTAACCCAGCAACACATTAAAGGCTGCATCTATACAAGTACGATTCTAGAAATGCTCACCAGATTACGTTTTAAGAAGGAACTGTGCCTCAGGTTCCGCCGAGATCTTAACTCGGATGGCAGGATTCAGAGTCCGGAGTGTGGACTGATGGCGCACGGAGGGTCCATATACTGTGGATCCCTCAGTGATCTTCCGCGTGTTCAAACCGCCAGCATGTGACTCCCCTGTCCCTGTGACCTCATTGCTCTGCTCTCGCCTCTGTGCAGCTGAGCCCGACTCATGGTAAAGTGGAAAAAAATATGCCCTCATCATGGGATTTACTCTGGATCGAGGATAGATGTCACTTTTTTATCGTTGAACAGGATGTATGTGATGTGGCGACTAGGTTCAATATTGTATCCTTTTAAAAGATTAAGGACTGGGGTGAGCGTGATTTACCACCCTTTCAGCTAAGAACCCGACATGAGCACCGTTTAAGCTGCATAGACTCGGTCGTTTAACTCTTCTCCATTAGCAGGGTTAAGGTTAAAGAAAAAAAACATTGCTGACTTCTTTTTTTTTGCCAGCCGCTAGCGCTGATTAGCAATGTTTGTATTTCATGTTTTGCAAGTTCCATCCATTTTAAGAAAAACAAGTCGCGTTAAAGACAGGAAATGAATACTTGCATTTAATTAAGTCTAGCCGTAGGCGGTTGTCTGTAAGGACCAGTTCTGTTCGAGAAGACAGAACAAAGAAGGCACCACTGGGATTCGGACTCAGGATCTCCTGTTTAAGAGACAAGCGCTTTAACCAACTAAGCAACGGCGCCCCAGTAGTGTTGTCCTTTTGCAGCCACTTGGACACACCACTCAGACACATCTGCATTCGGTGTGTGCTCCGCCTGCTCGCTGAGCAAGTTGCCACCTTTACATACAATAGCAACATCGACACCAAGAGAAAGGATGACAAATGGCTTTTATCTGGAACTTTTCATGTCCAAGGAGCTCAATGTGCTTTCTGTGTACAACAGGGCCACTGAACTCCACAATGGCCACTGAACCACAGCAGTGGCTTGCTGGCTTGACATCTCCCAAGGAAAATGTTGAAATCGCATGTGGAACAGGAAAAGGACCCTTGAGTACGAGGGAAAAAAAAGAAAAAGATCATCTGGAGCGCGCCAACCCATGTCTGGACAGCCCAGTTTCATCGACGAGGTGGCCGAGTGGTTAAGGCGATGGACTGCTAATCCATTGTGCTCTGCACGCATGGGTTCGAATCCCATCCTCGTCGCTCTCTACGTTTGACGTTGGCTCTCCTTTTGTTTGCTCCAGTACTAGAGCCTTACATTTTCTAGCGGTGGCTGAACATGGTATAGTAGGCTAACGTTGGTATCGAGCAGTGGTAGTAACAGTATTTACGTGCCGCTGCTGCCAAGTGGCTCTGGGTTGAGACCGCGTTTTCACTTACTTGCAGCACAAACGGAGAAAGCGATTTTTGACAGTCTCTCGAGAGACTGCGCTAGGTGTTTAGGGATAGACTTTGTCAGTTCCCCCTGGGATGATGGCCTCTCAAATAGTTTGTGATTCCTCTAGACGTTTATACAGTAGAAGCCTGCTTCGTGGCTTAAATCCAAGCTAAGGAAACGAGTTAGAGGTCTGATGCAGAACTGCGAATTCAATGAAGGGGAACACTACAGTACATTGCACTGTATGTGTGAGGAAAGCTGCCCCCTACTGTTCCTTGTCGACCGAACAGAGGACTGTAAAGGATACCGCCAAGAAACTTTAGGATGCTGGTTGGAATCCAGCTCCAAAGAAGCCCCTTTGGGTGTTATGTAATCAAAAAGTAAGAACAGAGAATCTCCCTTTGATCAAAAGCGCAACAGAACTGTTTTCCGTGGAGCAGGTTTCAGACCCGTAGACCTGTTTTATTTGTAGGGCAGGGCGCATTCCCAAACGCGAATCTCCTGTTTTAGAAAAGCTTTGGGCGGCGTGAAGTGAAAATAAGAAGTGGGCTCCAGATGCACATGGAAGCAATCAAGTGTTTCATCCGAGCTGTTTCAAAGACTGCTCAACAGCTTTCCTTTTACAGAGGCCCAACGATTAATGATGGGGGTGCACCCTTCAATGTGCCTTACGACTCTAGGGAGTGATTGAGACGATTCGTAGCGTGTGTTCATTTCCCTCTATTCCCCATGTTGCAGTGGTAAGATGACGTAAATTCCTGCTTCGACACGTAACGGCGTTATAATCAAGTACAGGAGCTGAGGGCTTTTGTTTTGTTTCGTTTTCTATGGCGTTCGTAAGCGCGCAAAACAAAGACAATTCCTGCGTCTAACACGAATGTAAATGCTTTTGAAAGTGCAGTGTGGTGCAGCTTGTAAAATCCTTGTCCACATTTGTGGTTTGTTGATGTTTTTTCTGTCTGCCAAAGTTGCATTTTGACATCCGGACGGGGAGACTTTATCATTTGAACGTGAAGCCAGCCTTAAACCCTCTGAGGCGTGTCTGTCTGCCGGCATGTATCTTGTGAAAGGTTTTTTTTTTAACAGAGAGCGACTTTAAAAAGGTTTCCGCAGCCACCTCGCACTCCGTGTTAGATTATAGGAGGAATGCGGCGGCGGCGAGCTCGCTGTAGTCGTGGCCGAGTAGTTAAGGCGATGGATTTGAAATCCATTGGGGACTCCCCGCTCAGGTTCGAATCCTGCCGACTACGGCGTCTGCCGCACGTCACCTTGTGCCTGTGCGGCAAAGGCGAAGTGCCGCTTCTCCTTTCCTGGTACTATAAAAATGCTACATCGCTCGGTCCTGCTTCCATGGAAAGCAGTTCTTCAGGTAATTCTACTCTCTTACCAAAGCTGTTAGGTTCCTTTCCGTGGTGAGATGGGTTGTCATGCAACGCTGCCACATAGTGCCGACAGACAAGTGTGTTGCGGGAGAAGAGAAAAGTGTTTGAAGATTTAAGAGTGTCTTAGGTGGAGCCAAAATCAAGTGTCACAAATGCAAGTGGGAAGATTTCCAATGTTTAATATGGTCAAAATAAGCGGAAGTTACCAGCTGGTCCGGCACAGTCTGCCATGCTTTTGTCATATACTGTAAAGTGGTGTGGAACTGGGTGTCGAACTGGAGCCTCACCATTTGCATATGTGAGGCTCCAGTTATACATCGAGTGTCACATTAAATGACAAAAATGAAGAGAGTTAAAGCACCTGGAGAGGTTTTCTTACAACTTTTGAGCTGACACAGTTTTGGAAAATGTTTCCTTCACGGTGCACTGAACAACATAGGCAGCCAAGAGTCTCCAAAACAAAACAGAATGGACAGATAGGAGAAAATTCCCACTCGTCCTGAAGTTCCCAAAATCCAGCACTGAGCGTAAACAAAGTGTCTAAGTAGCGTGGGAATGCTAACCCTAACCCTAGCTGGAGTTTGAGCAATCCGGCACTGAGCGTAAGAAGATGAGTCAAAGTAACGTCTAATCGGATTAGTTTCCTTAGAGCTGGTTCAGAGTTTGCTCAAGAGTTTACCTTTCACAGATGCGCAAAGAAGAATGTTGGGGGTGCACGCTTCAAGGCGCCTTACAGCTGTAGGGAGTGATTCGAGACGATTCGTGGCGTGTGCTCGTTCCCATATACCGTACGACCCGGGGTCCAGTGCTAGGATGACGTACAATACCGCTTGGGCACGTAACGGGGTTATATGCAAGTGCAGGACGTGAGGGTTTTCGTTTGTTCGTTTTGTTTTGCTCTGCTTTGCTTTGTTTTGCTTTCCATCGCGTTGGTAAGAGCGTAAATAAAAAGGCGATTCCTGTGTCTACCACTAATGTAAGAGCTATTTCAAGTGCGACGTGGTGCGGCTTTTCAAATGCTTGTGGGCATTTCTCTGTTGTTGATTCTTTTTTTGTGTGTAACAAAGTGGCATTTTCATGTCCGGACGGGGAGACTTTATCATTCCGACATGAAGCCACCCTTAAGTCCTCTGAGGCGTGTCTGTCTGCAAGGCTTGTATTTTGGAAATGTTTTTTTGAAACGGAGAACGACTTTGAAATAGGCTTCCGCCGGCGCCTCGCGATCCAGGTAAGATTGTAGCAAGAACGCAGCGGCAGTGGGGCTTTCTGTAGTCGTGGCTGAGTGGTTAAGGCAATGGACTAGAAATCCATTGGGGTCTCCCCGCACAGGTTCCAATCCTGCCGACTACGTTGTCCGCTTTCAGTCGGTGTGTTTCGGCACAAGCAAAGAAGCGCGCCTCTTTGCTGTTCCTGGTGGTTTTAAAACGCCCAATCGCTTGTACCCGCTGCCTTAGAAATAAGTTCTTCAGCGTCCGCAAATGGCATTTTGCAGCTGGAAGCAGATGTCGACGCGTTTTGCACAGAGCACCAAAAAAGCGTCTTTTTTGAAGGCCCAGGCACTGAGCATTGGTGGTTCAGTGGTAGAATTCTCGCCTGCCACGCGGGAGGCTCGGGTTCGATTCCCAGCCAATGCAGTGGCTTTTGCAGCGAGCGGCTCCATCACTTGCATCCCCTTGCAACTCGCAACTGAAAACCCACTGAAGCTAAGCAGGTGTGAGCCAGGTCAGTACCTGGATGAGGATGAGCTACAGGGAAAAACAAAGCTTCCAGCTGGAAGCGGTGTTAATGGTGCCGGCGGGGGGGCGCTCACCCTGAGGTCTGTGCGGGTCCCAATGCCCCAGTATAGTGACGGAGATGCTGTGTTGTAAAAGGGCGCTGTCTTTTGGATGAGATGTAAAACCGAGGTCACAGCGCTCTGTGGTCATTCAAAATGACCACCAAAACCTTTGACAAAAGCTCTTGGTAATTGATGGTCTTCAATAATGCTTCTCCTTTAGGTACATTTTAAATCAGCTGAAAAATGCTGTGAAATGGGGGGGCACTTCAGGCCAGTGTAGGATTTGGGTTACAAGAACCATGAAACTGCACGAGAAAGCCCGTACACTGATTACACGGCTTTCTATTCAAAGGAGGACAAAAGAAATTCCCTGAGTTTGATTTTTTGCAGCACAGAGAGGAGCACTGTCGTGAGGCTGGTTAGCTCAGTTGGTTAGAGCGTGGTGCTAATAACGCCAAGGTCGCGGGTTTGAGCCCTGTACGGGCCAGGTCTAGGTCCAGGTCCCTGTTTGTGAAACAGGCAAATGACTGTCTCAGGGGCCCATTCCTCATTCTCAAGACACATGTATGCAGTATGTACACCGTGCATTGAGCAATAGGGACTGAATACACCACAGGTAAGGTTAGAAGTCATTCTGAGGTGCCACAGGTGAGGGATACAGCTAGGCATCTGAAATGTAGGGTTTGAGACCCTTCAGGAGTACTGCATCCTTTGAGACAGACCCGTGCATGTTAAACAAATGATCATTTCTTTCGGCATTAGGGACTAAATATACTAAACATATGATGCTAAAATGTTATTTTCACATATATTAATGTAATAAATGATTGCTTATGCTTTAGAAACAAATCTAATTAAAATAAAAGCTTAAGTTTTGTATTTATCTTGTACCATAGAACATGATTTTCTTTGTATTTCAAGCCCACAAAGTGTCCAAATGACGCACTACATGATATAAGGAAGATTATCACATGCATATCGGTATTATCTTTCTTATGAAAATGCATTCCTTTCATTACCTTTTACTTTTTAAAATGAACTCAAATTGAGTATAATGTAATAATTTAAGTAGAATAGATTCTAATAATATAATGATCCAGTGTTTTGCACTACTTCACTGCTTCACTGCTCTATGCCATCTGGAAATAAATCCTCAGACTGCTTACTGCCCTGGGCATGTACCAATAAATTAAAGGAGCACATCTGTTTATCACTGCGTTGAAGCAGGAGACACACAGTCTCTGCAAACACATCCTAGATACAGTGTTCCAGCACCTTTGACCTCATCCAGAACATATCATTTCTTGAAAGGGATTGCTGTCCGAATAAACATCTGAATCCCAAGCAGAATCTCTAGTAAAATACGATCATTTGTGAAACAGGCAAATGACTGTCTCAGGGGCCCATTCCTCATTGTCAGACACATGTATGGAATGCTTTCACCGTGCATTGAGCAATAGGGATTAAAAACACCGCAGGTAAGGTTAGATGTCATGTTCTATGATCATTTCTTTCAGCATTAGGGACTAAATATACTAAACGTATGATGCTAAAATGTTATTTTTACATATATTAATGTAATAAATGATTGCTTATGCTTTATAAACAAATCTAATTAAAATAAAAGCTTAAGTTTTGTATTTATCTTGTACCATAGAACATGATTTGCTTTGTATTTCAAGCCCACAAAGTGTCCAAATGTTCTATGATCATTTCTTTCAGCATTAGGGACTAAATATACCAAACGTATGATGCTAAAATCCTGAAAAAAGGATGTGCTCCATCTCGTCAGTAGATTGGATTCCAAAACTGATTTGGGTCAATATACATTACCTTTGAAATTAAAGTACAGTCTACTGTAGGGAACCATCAACTTAGAAAGCATTGGCCTTCCCTGGGGGTCAGGTAGGTGCAAAAGATAAACCTTTACCCTATCTTTATCTTAAGATAAGTGGCCAAGCAGTATTTTTCCAAGTTTCACCAAGCACATCATGTTGCCATAGTAGACAAAGTTCTATAAAATGTTAAATAACTTTTAAAAAAAGCATCTTGGTCTTACAGTACTGTACAAGGTGAATTAAACTGTCCCTGGTAATAAAAAGTAATTAGAAGCATCTCAGAAACTTTATCTCTAGAAACATTAGCTGTTTTATATCATGTAATTTAGTGTGATGTTGTCAGAATTCAAGGACATTATCACACACAGAAATTGGTTCAGTTAAATCTAAAAAACACAGCTAAACATGGGTTTAAATGTAACAGAAGTCTTACCTCTTGTCAAAAGATTTAATTCAAGAAGCGATGTAATAAATGATTGCTTATGCTTTATAAAGAAATCTAATTAAAATAAAAGCTTAAGTTTTGTATTTATCTTGTACCATAGAACATGATTTTCTTTGTATTTGAAGCCCACAAAGTGTCCAAATGATGCACTACATGATATAAGGAAGATTATCACATGCATATCGGTATTATCTTTCTTATGAAAATGCATTCCTTTCATTACCTTTTACTTTTTAAAATGAACTCAAATTGTGTATAATGTAATAATTTAAGTAGAATAGATTCAGGTAGGAAATATAGAGTCATGATGTTTATGGCTGACATCATTTCACATGGGTGAATTTTAAGCTAAGAAATAAAAACATTTACAATGAAGATACCATTGCTTAATTTTAAATGCCTTTAAAAAATAAATACCTCCTGAGAATAATTTGCCACTCCCAGATCCTTGGTAAGGTACTGTTTGAATCCAATCAGGAGAGGAGCATCCAGGGAGTGCTTTCTATAGAGTCCAGCTTGGGCCACTCTCTTCCGGCCTGCTGATACTTTTTAACTACTCAGGGCCTGTAAGGATATAAAACACCGGTTTAAACATTTTATACCTATAAGACAAATTAGAATTTTAGTAAAAAATAGATACATCTGAAAAATAAAAAGTCTTACTGCTGATAGAGTTCTTCAGAGCTCACATCTTCCCCTTCCTTATCCGCTTCTGTTTCAGTTTCTAGAGCAGCCTCTGGCATCTCTTCCTCCTGGACTGCGGCCTCTTGCTCAGGGCCGCTGGAATGCAGGTAGATTCTTTTCAACATGCTTTTACATAATATGTTGTAACAATGATTTCAAAAAGAAACTACAGAAGCCTTACAGATTAAAAATATCTCACCTTGCCAATGTGTCTTCAGGCTTCCCATGTACAAAAAGGCCCAAGGACTCTAGCAGTCTTACAACCACTATCCTGTTTGCCTCACCAGACACGATCTCTATTCTGTGGTAATCCACGATGACCCCGTTCTTCAGGTGATTCATCATGTCCTCCCTCGCCTGTTGAGAGGCCATCCTGATGTTTTCTGCCGTGGCGTGCTTCATACACGCCCTCTTCAAGTGAGCAGGAAGCTGATCAAGAGTATTCAGGCACATCTTGCACACCAGGGGAATCCTCGCGGGTTTCCTTTGAAAATAAATAATACCATCTGTGTATAGAAACAAGCTAAGACTGATTTCTTAAATTATCCTTAATTTTCTCTCTCATAGTTTGAGCATAATGATTTTATTGCATTTATATAAGAATTGCTCATTGCTCCTAAATAAATAATGGTTTCATAAAAAAGTGAACACTTGGTCTCAGTCACAGACTTTCCAATAGAAGCCATTGTGGAGTTCAGCAAC
The DNA here is from genome assembly GCF_040954835.1 of Lepisosteus oculatus. NCBI lineage: Eukaryota > Metazoa > Chordata > Actinopteri > Semionotiformes > Lepisosteidae > Lepisosteus > Lepisosteus oculatus. The sequence goes on along the minus strand of NW_027167934.1, from coordinate 504,729 downwards.
TGCAGGTCCTAGAAGTGGGGAAGGAATTTTAAAAGAGAAATTGAATTACAATACAGAAGGAATGGCTGAGGGATCACTGAAATATATATATACAAATTCCAAAGACTGAGTCCATATAGAAACAACTACCTTTCATTTTCAGTATAAGAAAAAAAAAACATTATCTTCCAAAGCATCATAAAATTGTCCCTTCTTCCAGACTCTACTTCTCTCTTGTAGTAGTATAGCAGACCTTTCCAGGTGAGCAGATCACAGAGTCCGAAATGAGCTTCCTCCATCAAGCAAAGTACCTGAACATGACTCTGTCTTCATAAAAGCGCCCCTGTAATAAAGAAATTAAATCCGAAATCAAGAGGGCAGTTGCCTACTGAAATACAAGAAGTCATCAATTTTAACCTAGCAACACATTAAAGGCTGCATCTATACAAGTACGATTCTAGAAATGCTCACCAGATTACGTTTTAAGAAGGAACTGCGCCTCAGGTTCCGCCGAGATCTTAACTCGGATGGCAGGATTCAGAGTCCGGAGTGCGGACTGATGGCGCACGGAGAGTCCATATACTGTGGATCCCTCAGTGATCTTCCGCGTATTCAAACCGCCAGCGTGTGACTCCCCTGTCCCCGTGACCTCATTGCTCTGCTCTCTCCTCTGTGCAGCTGAGCCCGACTCACGGTAAAATGGAAAAAAATATGCCCGCGACGTGAGATTTATTCTGGAGCGAGCCAGTGTTGCGCATAGCTGCCTTCAAAGCAGTTAACCCAGGTTCGATTCCCGGCCAACGCAGTTACGAATGTTTTCAAATGCTGTCATGAGCCTTGGATTGTGACTAGCAAAGCGCAGCCTTTTGAAAGAGCTAAAGCACTGCAAAACGGAATTGAAGGAGAATCTTACAGGGGATTCTGAGCAGTGTCTGCATACATGCAGTCAGATAAAGGTGCTGAAAGCTTGAGCTACTCTCAATGTCATGCTGCCCTTCCCCGGAGTAAATCTGTTACATTGAAAGAATGCTTCTGGCAGGTTCAAAAAGAGACCCTTGTTAATTGGAGAAATCAATGATTTCGAATGAATTCTGTATGCGTTAAAAGACAGCTATACACAGAAAACATGCAGGACACTGCTCATGATGTTTCCCGAGCAGAAACACAGTGCGTTTTTCCAAGCCATTTGACAAAGCCCACCCACTGAAAACTGCAGCAGATCGTGTAAAGACGTTCAACTTTGTAACTACTGCACGCACAGGAAGCAGAATAAATTCCTCTTTTCAAACTGTCAAAGGTTTGCTTTGCGAACGCTGCAGGACATCGCACAATCTCTTTTGAATGGGGACAAACGATTTCTTATGGGGCGCAGTAAGTACAGACGTTTAAAATGCTCCACTCATGCCGACGATGCAGCATGAAGAAGCGCAACCTAACGTTTGACAGACAAAAGCCAGGCGCCGCTACGAGCAATATGAAATCATACTGACAAGCACACGGCGTTTCGCGCTGACACAAAAGTAATCTCGACAGACGCTGTTCTCTGCATAAAGCTGAAAGAGCTAAAGAGCGTTTCTGTTGACACGTAACAAGTTCGTTTCTTTCTACCATGATATCACCGTGACCAAATCTGTCTTTAAACACCTTGCTCAGTCTCTGACGAGACTGTCAAAAATTGCTTTCGCCGATTGTATTGCAAACCGGCGGAAGCGGGGTATTGGGAAAAGTTTTCAACTAACAATAATCGCGCCTCGGCTAAACCTCACAGGCTACGATACTGCCACTGCGCAAAGCTGACGGTTGCCAGGCAACCGCGGGGATCCTATGGAAATCGTTATCGATCGTGTCATGGCATGTCGTTGCTATAACGCTTCATATTTGTCGTCTTCTTCTTCTTCTAGCTTGAGGTTTTGAAGAATTTCATGACAGACAAGGGCTCCGCTGGGAACAAAGGGCGTTGTGAGAAAACCGTTGCTTATTTTCAGCAGCAGAAATACAACCCTTTAAATACAAGATGACAGAACAATGACGAAGGGCATGCCGGGAGGAACTCATGCACTACAGAGGAAAGGGGGCGGGCACGTACAGTTCACATTCAAGCCACAAGTACTCTTCTTGGATGTTGCACAAACAAATCCTAACGTCTTGAAAGCATTGCAGCATGTTTGTGTCCCACTTCCCGTGGCTGCGGGACGACTGACACGAACGGACAAACACAATCTGTGGCGTTTAGCGTGACATAGTCTTGCAGGCATAGTGCTGTCTCACTGCAATATTATACCGCTGGAGGAAACAGTCCATCTGGCCATGAAACTCATTTGAACGTCTAGCTACAGCAACTAACAATATCATGATTTATTCAGGATGTGTGGAATCAGCACGTCCCGGAGACAGCTTCCGAAATCGTGAGCATTCTCTGGTGGTAGGGGCGTTCAAGATGGCGCTCAGGTGGGAGGTAAAGTTTAGTGGTTGGGGAGTTTTTTTGAGTTTTTCATGACCTGAATGTTAATTTTTGCTTTTTTTGACTACAGAAAAATAAGGACTTAACACTAGTTGTTTAAACTTCAGTTATAATTGAAAGAAAAAAAACGATTTTTTTTTAGGTTTAAAAAGTCCGATATGAGTAACACTGGGAAAAGAAAAGAGAGTGCTGGGTCTTCGAAGGAGAACTCTAAGATACCTCAATCGTATATGTATAGCACTACAAAAAAATCGATGGCAACTAAAGGGAAAAGTGAAGCAGCTGCAGGGGCAGCAAGAGGGCGGAGGCGCCGCGCGCCCGGCCGAAGTGTTGGACCGGTGCGCTTTACGTGCTGAAATAAACACGCGACAGCCCCGAAATGTTTCCAGAGTGCTGTGCACTGAAGACTTGCCTGGTGCTCCTCCGTGCAGATTCTTTGTCCTCCTCCAGTGCGGGACGAGCCAACACAAGGGAGCGCATTCGCCAACATCCAGGCACGCAATGCGATTTGGAAAGCAGCTCCTTTCCAAAGAGTTGCACACGAACGATCCTTCAGTCCCGCTCGGGGGGCACGGAGCCCCCGCCACACACAGCTTCAAGTAGCGAGTCAGGCGCCAGGGCTTTCGCTTACGGCCACACCACCCTGAACACGCCTGATCTCGTCTGACCTTGGAAGCTAAGCAGGGTCGGGCCTGGTTAGTACTTGGATGGGAGACCGCCTGGGAATACCAGGTGCTATAAGCTCTTGCTCTCCCGGCCAGCAGGGGTCGCCGTTGGTGCCGTAGGCTTTGGGAGGAAAACCTGCAGGATGGAAAGGTGATCTATAGCCTCATCTCTAGAGATGTTTTGTTGCTGTGGCATGTGTGTGACCCATATTCAAAAAAAAAAAACCCGTCTGTAAAACGAATATCGAAGCTGCCTCTAAATCTGCAAATGAAGATGAGTCGATAAACCACTCGTTTTTCGTATAACTAGACATATATTCATTTGTTACCGATTTCATTCATTGAGCACGGATACAATAGAGGTACAGCCATTCACTGTTTGACATGTCTGCACTGGTACAGAACCGAGCAATCAGAAAACGGGTGAAACTGTCTTTAGACTCAGCATACAGTACCGAGGCCCCCCATGACCAAATAAAGGCTAACCTCGATAATCAGCCTAAAGAACGCAGACTACAGCAAAACGACTGACTTTGAAAAGGGAATGAACGTCCGGAAGGAGTAGTGGAACTAGCTTGAGATGCTTCTCCGGACCCCTAACTAAAAGCCAGCGAGAACCAGCAGCGGCGTCCACTCCTGTTGAACCGGGATCCTTCCGCAGCCACGCAGCTCGTGGTGTCCTAACCCTCCCGTATCTGATTTTGGACCAAGCACATCAGGGGAGAGCGCGAACGCAGTCCCCCACTACCAGAAATTATGCAGTCGAGATTCCCACATTTGGGGAATTCGCAGGGGTCAGCACAGCCGAAGTGCAATGGCCGAGCCCCGCCCTGGTTGAATCTCCTTCTTGATCAAGATATCTCCCCTGCCAGGTAAGTATGAGTTGTACAGGCCCCTGCAAGCGGCCCGCACCCACAGCACAAATCGCGCAGCCTAGGCCACCTCCTCGCCCCGCACGCCACCGCCTCCTGCTGGGCCCACTCTTTCGCACACTCACACGCCACACTAACACTCAAAAGTGTGGGCAAAACGAGAAAACAAGCGCGCCGTTTCTTACACATCTGCAGTCGCCGTTGTGCATTCGCAGCATGTCCCGGGATGCAATTCGGCCTCATTTGCATAACTCCAGACCGGCAGATCGCCACGCAAGCTCGCGACGTGCGCCTGCCACACACCGAACAAACCTTTTCAGCAATTTCCAAAAAACGGGCCTGCTCGCCTGCCCACAAGGCTCCGTCTCTTACCTGCTCTCCAGAGCCTGCTGCCTTCTGTGCTTTTCTCTCGGCACCGCTGCAGCGCACACAACTCCTGCAGCGGGAGGGGGGGAGAAAGTTCCCGCGCTCCGCCGCAGGGAAGGCTCGCTCCGTGCGCACACGTCCTTTCGATGCCAGTCCAACAAGTGCTCCGCATTAGCTGCGTCGGGGCTCCGGCGTGTCGCACCTCACCTCACCTCGCACTGCCCCCTCCTTGAATGTCTGCCGCTGGGCATGTCCCGCCACACCACCCTGAACACGCCCGATCTCGTCTGATCTCGGAAGCTAAGCAGCGTCGGGCCTGGTTAGTACTTAGATGGGAGACTGCCTGGGAATACCAGGTGCTGTAAGCTTTTGCTCTCCCGGCCAGCAGGGGTCGCCGTTGGTGCCGTAGGCTTTGGGAGGAAAACCTGCAGGATGGAAAGGTGATCTATAGCCTCATCTCTAGAGATGTTTTGTTGCTGTGGCATGTGTGTGACCCATATTCAAAAAAAAAAACCCATCTGTAAAACGAATATCGAAGCTGCCTCTAAATCTGCAAATGAAGATGAGTCGATAAACCACTCGTTTTTCGTATAACTAGACATATATTCATTTGTTACCGATTTCATTCATTGAGCACGGATACAATAGAGGTACAGCCATTCACTGTTTGACATGTCTACACTGGTACAGAACCGAGCAATCAGAAAACGGGTGAAACTGTCTTTATACTCAGCATACAGTACCGAGGCCCCCCATGACCAAATAAAGGCTAACCTCGATAATCAGCCTAAAGAACGCAGACTACAGCAAAATGACTGACTTTGAAAAAGGAATGAACGTCCGGAAGGAGTAGTGGAACTAGCTTGAGATGCTTCTCCGGACCCCTAACTAAAAGCCAGCGAGAACCAGCAGCGGCGTCCACTCCTGTCGAACCGGGATCCTTCCGCAGCCACGCAGCTCGTGGTGTCCTAACCCTCCCGTATCTGATTTTGGTCCAAGCACATCAGGGGAGAGCGCGAATGCAGTCCCCCACTACCAGAAATTATGCAGTCGAGATTCCCACATTTGGGGAATTCGCAGGGGTCAGCACAGCCGGAGTGCAATGGCCGAGCCTCGCCCTGGGTGAACCGATTTTTTTCGATTTTTAAGAACTTTATTTTCTTTTCACAAAAAAATACAGGAAATCACAAATCAGAAAGCTTTACATTAATATACATACTTAAAACAGTATATATGATCACATCTCATTACATTTTGACACGGTAACAGTTACATAGCAACAATTTTCTTTTTTTCTGGTGCAAATCACATTCTTTATTTAAACATGATAATGTTTTTCACAGTTTCTTGAGATGTTGACCTATGCTCTCTATTTCCCACAGATTTTCTGCTTCCTCCCTCCCTTCTCTCCACAGATCTCTGAGGTAATAGTTCTCTCGGGTGATGAACAGGGCCAGGCTACCTGCTGCCTTGACTGGGACCTCGATGCCTTTGAACAGCCCCATGTTCCTCACTCTCCACAGGGCGTCTTTCCCACTGTTCACCACGGCCCAGATCCTGTCAAACACGTCAGGAGGAAGCTTGACAGGAGAGATGCCGTATCTAACGAAAGCAGCGGTCAGGGTAAATTGGGGCGAGAGAGCCTGCAACCAATCTTCAAACTGGGCCCAGAAGGCCTTAGCAAAAAAGCAGGACCACAGGAGATGGGTCACAGTCTCCTCCTCGCCGCAGCCCACCCTAACGCAGCGAGGGCTGGGGGTGAGGCCCCTACGGTACAAGAAAGTTCGTACCGGTAAGCACTGGTGGACGACACTCCAGGCTAAATCTCTGTGAATGTTGCACAGAAATTTAGAGGATGTGTGTTTCCACACCTTCCTTGTTTGGGCTGATGTTAAAATGCCCACAGGGGTCTGCCTATTGTTCTGGGGTGCTACGAAATCTTCCAGTTTTTGGACGCTGACATCTCGGAGGGGAATATGGCCAATTGGGTGAGATCTTAGAAAACTTTTAACTGTCCCATAAATTGCAGGGCATGTGTCAGAGAGTGGGACGTCCAGCTTGGGTCTGACACCCCACACTCTGAACACCTCCCTACCTACCCAGAGCCTGGAAAAATAAGTCCAGGTACGCGCTGCAGGTGCTGTTGCAAAGCCTCTCAGCACAGAGGCCAGGAAAATGCACAGCAGCTTCGTAGCAATATCTGGGACAGACTTCCCCCCTGAGGGTAGCGGCCTGTACATTATTTCCCTTCTGAGTCTTTCCTGCTTCCCACCCCATAGAAATTGAAACATCAATCTCCTCAGCACCGCCGCAACACGGTGTGGGATTGGGAAGGTAGAAGCCAGAAAATTCAAGACAGGCAAGAGCTCGGCTTTGATGACCAGCACCTTCCCTGTCATGGTGAGGTCTCGGTCCTTCCATTGCATCAGTTTTTTGTTTAAGATTGGCAATTTGTTCTGCCAATTTACTGTTCCCATCTCTTCTCCAAAATACACCCCCAGGACCTTAATTCTCTTCTCTTGCAGCCTGAGATCATGTCCTTCTTTTGGCTCCCTCCAGTTCTGATAAAAAATCTCACTCTTAGATGTGTTAATTTTTGCGGAGGAAGCCAAAGAGAACCGATCACAGCACTGCAGAGCTCTGCTAATTGAGGCATTGTCAGAGAGGAGCAGGGTGACGTCATCCATGTATAGAGATGTCTTTACCTCTCCTCCCCCACTTCCAGGCACTGGTATCCCATTAATGGCCTGATCCTGGCGCAAGGCACAGGCTAAGGGCTCCATAGCCAAAACGAATAACAAGGGGGATAATGGGCAGCCCTGCCTCACCCCTGAACAGACTTCAAAGGTGCGTGATCTATTGCCATTAACCATGACTCTGCTGTTGCTACCTGTGTACAGCAGGTTAATCCACTTTCTCATGATGGGGCCAAACTTCATGTGCTCAAGTACCGATGTTAAGTATTGCCGGTTTAGGCGGTCAAAGGCCTTTTCTAGGTCTACACCTAAAATGCACAGAGGGAGGGAGCGATCCTCAGAGTACAGACAGACATCCCTCAACAAGGCCAGGTTGTCGCTCATCAGGCGTCCTGCTATCCCACAAGTCTGTTCTTTCCCTACCAGTGAGGCCACTACATTTTGTAGGCGCAGGAAAAGGGCTTTGGACAGGATCTTAGTGTCCACGCCTAACAGGCTGAGGGGTCTCCAGTTCTTTATGTCATTTTTTGCTCCTTTCTTAAACAAGAGAGAGATAGTGCCTTCTCTTAAGGAGTCAGGCAGCAATTCTGTCTTGTAGCTTTCCTCGAATAGGAGCAGTAGCGGATCCTGAAGCAGATCCCAAAAGGTGCAATAAAATTCTTTAGGGAGCCCGTCAGCACCCGGAGTTTTCCCCTTCTGTAAGCTCTCCATAGCCTGTCTCAGCTCTTCTACTGTCAAATCCCTCTCAAGTACTTCCCTATCTTCTTCACTCAAAATGTTTTCTAGCTTTGAGGTAAAAAAATGAATATCTTCATCCTTTACCTCTGTAGAGCTGTACAGTCTTGAGTAGAAGGCCTCGGTGCAGGAGAGGATAGCACTCGGCTCTGTTCTCTCTCGTCCCTCCTCATCAACTACACTTTCCATGACAGTCTTGGAGCCTACCACTTTCCTGAAAAAGAAGCGAGTACACTTCTCATTTTCTTCCAAGAACTGCACTCTGCTTCTTAACAGCACTCCTCGACTACTTTCTTCGGCTATGCTCCGGATGTCCTTTTTTAAAAGGGCGATATCCTCGAGCACATCGAAGCCACTGTGCAGCATCGTGTAGAGACGCTGCAGCTGCCTCTGTTTCCTGGCTAGCACTCCTCTCCGTCTGGCAGCAGCCTTCCTTCCCTCAGCCATGAAAAAGGCCTTTGTCCTCACCTTCACCTCCTCCCACCACTCTCCTACTGACCCGTACAGACACTGCAAGGACAGCCACTGTGATAGTTTCTCCTTGTAGCGGGATACTACCCCCTCGTTCTCTAGCAGCTTTGTGTTGAGTTTCCAGAGGCCTGGGCCAAAGACAGTCCCGCCCTGGAGTTCCACTCTACACCCTAAAGCCTGATGATCTGAGAAGAAGACAGGCTGAAGAGTGACCCCAACAACTTTCACTCTCTCTGAGACAAAGCAATAGTCAATTCTGGAGCTGCTATTCCTCCCTGACCATGTATATCCTGCTGTTGTGGGATATACACATCTATATGTGTCTGAGAGTTTAAAGTCTTGAACTAAGTTTTGCAGGGCCAGTGAGCTGGAATCCAATTTTATCGGCGAGCTAGACTGCCTGTCTGTGTGCTCTAAGATACAATTAAAATCCCCTCCCACTATCACGTCTGTGCTGCATAACAATAGGGGGGAGAGTGCCTTGAGTAGCTCCACCCTTCCTCCTACGTCAGTAGGGCAATACACATTGATTAGCCGCAGGTTAACGGTCCCCCATTCCACATCCACACACAGCAACCTGCCATCTATGACCCTCTGAATACTTTTCAATTTGAATGCCCATCCTTTGAAAAGAATGGCCACGCCAGAGGCTCTGTTGTTATTGTCCCCTGACCAAACAGAAGGCCCTTTATCCCACCTATCTTCAAAACTTTTATACCTCTCTTGATAGGCTAAAGCACACTCCTGCAACATCAACACATCTCCCTCTCTCTGCTGGAGGTAATCAAAGACAGACTGGCATTTAACTCTGTCATTGATACCTCTTGTGTTAAGAGAAATTATGTTAAGAGCCATATTACATAAGAAAGTGGAACCAGTCTTTACAAAACACATTTCTCTTCGGTCTCACCTGTTACCTTTTTCTTTTTCTTTTTCTTCTTACCAATTTCCTGCCAGCCATCCTCTGAATGAGCCTTCATCAGGGTGGCAGCAGTAAAAGCGTTCACAGAGTCCATTTCAAGGAAGGGGGTAGAGGGAGGGGTGGAGAGGTTCCAGCTGTCCCCATCGCCATGCTCTCCTTCCTCCTCGCTCGGGGAGAAAACAGAGTCATTTTTTCTTTTCCTCAAGTCCAGCTCCTGGGAGCACTGAGGGGAAAGGGGTGCAGCCGATGCACCAGTCTCCTCTTCCCCCTCACCCACCAGCTGCTGCAGATCCTCCGTGATGGACTGGATGGAGGAGAGGAGGGCATCTGTAGCACTTGCAGAGTCTGAGAAAAGCAGCTCCGCTGAATCCTGGGTATCCTCGCTGGACCCGCTCCACCGGGGGGCCCCACACTGGCCCTCGTTCTGAGGAGCAGGAGTGGGGGAGGGGTCCTCGCTGTTCTCGGGGGTTTTCAAACCCTCGTGCTTGTCTGGTGCAGTCTGCGGTTGTGGGGGCGTAGTGGATTTCTCTTCCACCAGCCCCGGAGCCACAGCAGGACTGATCCTGGCTGGAGGCTGAGAGTCTTTGTCCAACAAGGGTTCTTTGTTTGACTTGTTGTTTGCTTTGGATTTTCGGGCCGGTTTGGCTGAAACAAGCACTGCCTCATCCTTTCTCATTTTGAGTTTATTGGCGTAGGCGTGAGGGCAGTTCTTAAAAACGTGTCCTTCCGAGCCACATAAATTGCACTTTGGCAGCATTGAACAGTCAGAGGCTAAATGTCCCTGTTTGCCACAGGTCTTGCAGCATTTCACAGTGCAGGACGATGCCAGGTGTCCCACAGCACCACAGCGCCGACACACCTTTGGTTGTCCCACATAAAACACATAGCCATTGCAGGCGCCCAGCCGGATTGTAGAGGGCAGGTGCCTTAAGCCTCCATTTACGCTGTCCGGTAGCAAGCGAACCTCGAATTTCCTTGCTCCTGTTTTTATACCATCAACATCTCTAACCTCAGTTCCATGGTGGACGGTGCAGTACTGGTTAAGCCAGGTGTGAATGTCCTCCGTCTTTGCCAGTTCCGAGAACATAACAACATGCACCGTTTTCCTCTCTCTCTGTGTCAGAGGCTGCAAGTTGATCTTCTCAAGTGCAGGAACTTTGCCTCTTTTTGCCTCAAACACATCCACGCATTGTTCAAACAGAGGATAGGTAGCAAATACAACCTCAAATGCTTTCTGACCTGGGAGAGCGAAGATGAAATCCAAGTGCCGAGGTTCAAAGCCAAGTTCCTTCTGTAACACTTTTCTGCTGAACTGCATACGATCCATGAAGAGGTCATCCAAGAGCTCAAAACGTACAGCATTCTTACGGGATCCAAAGGTTGCCATTTCAAAAACCGCAAATCGAACACTGCTTCCAACAAAAGAAAAACAATCCAACTACTCCACCTACAGGCTGATCAAGGTATCTCCCCTGCCAGGTAAGTATGAGTTAAACAGGCCCCTGCAAGCGGCCCGCACACACAGCACAAATCGCGCAGCCTAGGCCACCTCCTCGCCCCGCACGCCACCGCCTCCTGCTTGGCCCACTCTTTCACACACTCACACGCCACACTAACACTCAAAAGTGTGGGCAAAACGAGAAAACGAGCGCGCCGTTTCCTACACATCTGCAGTCGCCGTTGCGCATTCGCAGCATGTCCCGGGATGCAATTCGGCCTCATTTGCATAACTCCAGACCGGCAGATCGCCACGCAAGCTCGCGACGTGCGCCTGCCACACACCGAACAAACCTTTTCAGCAATTTCCAAAAAACGGGCCTGCTCGCCTGCCCACAAGGCTCCGTCTCTTACCTGCTCTCCAGAGCCTGCTGCCTTCTGTGCTTTTCTCTCGGCACCGCTGCAGTGCACACAACTCCTGCAGCGGGAGGGGGGGAGAAAGTTCCCACGCTCCGCCGCAGGGAAGGCTCGCTCCGTGCGCACACGTCCTTTCGATGCCAGTCCAACAAGTGCTCCGCATTAGCTGCGTCGGGGCTCCGGCGTGTCGCACCTCACCTCACCTCGCCCTACCCCCTCCTTGAATGTCTGCGCTGGGCATGCCCCGCTCTCCTCCGCCTTATCTTATCGCGTGTGAGCACCGACAATGGCCACAATGCCGGGGAATGGCACCTGTAAAGTGTTAATTGGGGCACAGGAACAGCCCGTCTCGTCTCGGGGGGGCCGGCTTCAGAGACAATACAGCAAACACAGCGGGGCGGGGGAAGAAGACGACACCACACATGCGGGTACATTCAGCTCCGGCGGGAACGAGACATTTGTCGGTCTTTTCAAGTGCCGAGAGCCAAGCAATCCTTCACTTGTATCGTTTCTCCCCGGTGACTAGATCTGGCCCTGCGACTCTCGACTGGGCTCACCCCCGGGGCAGCCCAGCAGGTGTGAGCCTGGCCGGCACCCGGATAGGAGATTCCACCCCGGAAAAGCTCCGGTTGCTGCTGCTCCTGCAAGAGGTGTGACTGGGACCAGTAGGGAGCGCTCACCCTGCGGGCTGTGTGGCTCTCTTACGCCCCAGCCTCCTGATGGCGACACTCTGCTGCACAAACAGAGGTCAAACCGAGGTCCCGACCCTCCTTGGCCATTAGGAAACCCCAGGGCGTCTCTCAAAAAGAGACGCCGGGGGTGTCCCTCTGGTGTTAGTGCTCCCCTTTACCCATCAGTCGGGGTCTCCTCCTAATCCCCGTCTCACCTGTAACAATCAATGACGAGGCCCCCCTGTCCGTGAGATTTAGTACTCGCGCAAGAGACCGGGGGCAGAGCGCGAACGCGGTCCCCCGCCCCCCACAAAGTGCGCGCTCCGGGTCCTGCAACACAACGGAAGGGCAGCGAGAAGGAGCCTCTTGCTCTGACGCCGCAAGGCCACAAGAGGGCGGAGGCGCCGCGCGCCCGGCCGACGTGTTGGACCGGTGCGCTTTACGTGCTGAAATAAACACACGAAAGCCCCGAAATGTTTCCAGAGTGCTGTGCACTGGAGGTTTTTGTCTGGTGAAGACTTGCCTGGTGCTCCTCCGTGCAGATTGTTTGTCCTCCTCCAGTGCGGGACGAGTCAACACAAGGGAGCGCATTCGCCAACATCCAGGCACGCAATGCGATTTGGAAAGCAGCTCCTTTCCAAAGAGTTGCACACGAACGATCCTTCAGTCCCGCTCGGGGGGCACGGAACCCCCGCCACACACAGCTTCAAGTAGCGAGTCAGGCGCCGGGGCTTTCGCTTACGGCCACACCACCCTGAACACGCCCGATCTCGTCTGATCTCGGAAGCTAAGCAGCGTTGGGCCTGGTTAGTACTTGGATGGGAGACTGCCTGGGAATACCAGGTGCTGTAAGCTTTTGCTCTCCCGGCCAGCAGGGGTCGCCGTTGGTGCCGTAGGCTTTGGGAGGAAAACCTGCAGGATGGAAAGGTGATCTATAGCCTCATCTCTAGAGATGTTTTGTTGCTGTGGCATGTGTGTGACCCATATTCAAAAAAAAAAACCCGTCTGTAAAACGAATATCGAAGCTGCCTCTAAATCTGCAAATGAAGATGAGTCGATAAACCACTCGTTTTTCGTATAACTAGACATATATTCATTTGTTACCGATTTCATTCATTGAGCACGGATACAATAGAGGTACAGCCATTCACTGTTTGACATGTCTGCACTGGTACAGAACCGAGCAATCAGAAAACGGGTGAAACTGTCTTTAGACTCAGCATACAGTACCGAGGCCCCCCATGACCAAATAAAGGCTAACCTCGATAATCAGCCTAAAGAACGCAGACTACAGCAAAACGACTGACTTTGAAAAGGGAATGAACGTCCGGAAGGAGTAGTGGAACTAGCTTGAGATGCTTCTCCGGATCCCTAACTAAAAGCCAGCGAGAACCAGCAGCGGCGTCCACTCCTGTCGAACCGGGATCCTTCCGCAGCCACGCAGCTCGTGGTGTCCTAACCCTCCCGTATCTGATTTTGGACCAAGCACATCAGGGGAGAGCGCGAACGCAGTCCCCCACTACCAGAAATTATGCAGTCGAGATTCCCACATTTGGGGAATTCGCAGGGGTCAACACAGCCGGAGTGCAATGGCCAAGCCTCGCTCTAGGTGAACCTCCTTCTTGATCAAGGTATCTCCCCTGCCAGGTAAGTATGAGTTAAACAGGCCCCTGCAAGCGGCCCGCACCCACAGCACAAATCGCGCAGCCTAGGCCACCTCCTCGCCCCGCACGCCACCGCCTCCTGCTGGGCCCACTCTTTCACACACTCACACGCCACACTAACACTCAAAAGTGTGGGCAAAACGAGAAAACGAGCGCGCCGTTTCCTACACATCTGCAGTCGCCGTTGCGCATTCGCAGCATGTCCCGGGATGCAATTCGGCCTCATTTGCATAACTCCAGACCGGCAGATCGCCACGCAAGCTCGCGACGTGCGCCTGCCACACACCGAACAAACCTTTTCAGCAATTTCCAAAAAACGGGCCTGCTCGCCTGCCCACAAGGCTCCGTCTCTTACCTGCTCTCCAGAGCCTGCTGCCTTCTGTGCTTTTCTCTCGGCACCGCTGCAGTGCACACAACTCCTGCAGCGGGAGGGGGGGAGAAAGTTCCCGCGCTCCGCCGCAGGGAAGGCTCGCTCCGTGCGCACACGTCCTTTCGATGCCAGTCCAACAAGTGCTCCGCATTAGCTGCGTCGGGGCTCCGGCGTGTCGCACCTCACCTCACCTCGCCCTACCCCCTCCTTGAATGTCTGCCGCTGGGCATGCCCCGCTCTCCTCCGCCTTATCTTATCGCGTGTCAGCACCGACAATGGCCACAATGCCGGGGAATGGCACCTGTAAAGTGTTAATTGGGGCACAGGAACAGCCCGTCTCGTCTCGGGGGGGCCGGCTTCAGAGACAATACAGCAAACACAGCGGGGCGGGGGAAGAAGACGACACCACACATGCGGGTACATTCAGCTCCGGCGGGAACGAGACATTTGTCGGTCTTTTCAAGTGCCGAGAGCCAAGCAATCCTTCACTTGTATCGTTTCTCCCCGGTGACTAGATCTGGCCCTGCGACTCTCGACTGGGCTCACCCCCGGGGCAGCCCAGCAGGTGTGAGCCTGGCCGGCACCCGGATAGGAGATTCCACCCCGGAAAAGCTCCGGTTGCTGCTGCTCCTGCAAGAGGTGTGACTGGGACCAGTAGGGAGCGCTCACCCTGCGGGCTGTGTGGCTCTCTTACGCCCCAGCCTCCTGATGGCGACACTCTGCTGCACAAACAGAGGTCAAACCGAGGTCCCGACCCTCCTTGGCCATTAGGAAACCCCAGGGCGTCTCTCAAAAAGAGACGCCGGGGGTGTCCCTCTGGTGTTAGTGCTCCCCTTTACCCATCAGTCGGGGTCTCCTCCTAATCCCCGTCTCACCTGTAACAATCAATGACGAGGCCCCCCTGTCCGTGAGATTTAGTACTCGCGCAAGAGACCGGGGGCAGAGCGCGAACGCGGTCCCCCGCCCCCCACAAAGTGCGCGCTCCGGGTTCCCTCTCGGGGCCCTGCAACACAGCGGAAGGGCAGCGAGAAGGAGCCTCTTGCTCTGATGCCGCAAGGCCACAAGAGGGTGGAGGCGCCGCGCGCCCGGCCGACGTGTTGGACCGGTGCGCTTTACGTGCTGAAATAAACACGCGAAAGCCCCGAAATGTTTCCAGAGTGCTGTGCACTGGAGGTTTTTGTCTGGTGAAGACTTGCCTGGTGCTCCTCCGTGCAGATTGTTTGTCCTCCTCCAGTGCGGGACGAGTCAACACAAGGGAGCGCATTCGCCAACATCCAGGCACGCAATGCGATTTGGAAAGCAGCTCCTTTCCAAAGAGTTGCACACGAACGATCCTTCAGTCCCGCTCGGGGGGCACGGAACCCCCGCCACACACAGCTTCAAGTAGCGAGTCAGGCGCCGGGGCTTTCTCTTACGGCCACACCACCCTGAACACGCCCGATCTCGTCTGATCTCGGAAGCTAAGCAGCGTCGGGCCTGGTTAGTACTTGGATGGGAGACTGCCTGGGAATACCAGGTGCTGTAAGCTTTTGCTCTCCCGACCAGCAGGGGTCGCCGTTGGTGCCGTAGGCTTTGGGAGGAAAACCTGCAGGATGGAAAGGTGATCTATAGCCTCATCTCTAGAGATGTTTTGTTGCTGTGGCATGTGTGTGACCCATATTCAAAAAAAAAAACCCGTCTGTAAAACGAATATCGAAGCTGCCTCTAAATCTGCAAATGAAGATGAGTCGATAAACCACTCGTTTTTCGTATAACTAGACATATATTCATTTCTTACCGATTTCATTCATTGAGCACGGATACAGTAGAGGTACAGCCATTCACTGTTTGACATGTCTGCACTGGTACAGAACCGAGCAATCAGAAAACGGGTGAAACTGTCTTTAGACTCAGCATACAGTACCGAGGCCCCCCATGACCAAATAAAGGCTAACCTCGATAATCAACCTAAAGAACGCAGACTACAGCAAAACGACTGACTTTGAAAAGGGAATGAACGTCCGGAAGGAGTAGTGGAACTAGCTTGAGATGCTTCTCCGGACCCCTAACTAAAAGCCAGCGAGAACCAGCAGCGGCGTCCACTCCTGTCGAACCGGGATCCTTCTGCAGCCACGCAGCTCGTGGTGTCCTAACCCTCCCGTATCTGATTTTGGACCAAGCACATCAGGGGAGAGCGCGAACGCAGTCCCCCACTACCAGAAATTATGCAGTCGAGATTCCCACATTTGGGGAATTCGCAGGGGTCAGCACAGCCGGAGTGCAATGGCCGAGCCTCGCCCTGGGTGAACCTCCTTCTTGATCAAGGTATCTCCCCTGCCAGGTAAGTATGAGTTAAACAGGCCCCTGCAAGCGGCCCGCACCCACAGCACAAATCGCGCAGCCTAGGCCACCTCCTCGCCCCGCACGCCACCGCCTCCTGCTGGGCCCACTCTGTCACACACTCACACGCCACACTAACACTCAAAAGTGTGGGCAAAACGAGAAAACGAGCGCGCCGTTTCCTACACATCTGCAGTCGCCGTTGCGCATTCGCAGCATGTCCCGGGATGCAATTCGGCCTCATTTGCATAACTCCAGACCGGCAGATCGCCACGCAAGCTCGCGACGTGCGCCTGCCACACACCGAACAAACCTTTTCAGCAATTTCCAAAAAACGGGCCTGCTCGCCTGCCCACAAGGCTCCGTCTCTTACCTGCTCTCCAGAGCCTGCTGCCTTCTGTGCTTTTCTCTCGGCACCGCTGCAGTGCACACAACTCCTGCAGCGGGAGGGGGGGAGAAAGTTCCCGCGCTCCGCCGCAGGGAAGGCTCGCTCCGTGCGCACACGTCCTTTCGATGCCAGTCCAACAAGTGCTCCGCATTAGCTGCGTCGGGGCTCCGGCGTGTCGCACCTCACCTCACCTCGCACTGCCCCCTCCTTGAATGTCTGCCGCTGGGCATGCCCCGCTCTCCTCCACCTTATCTTATCGCGTGTGAGCACCGACAATGGCCACAATGCCGGGGAACGGCACCTGTAAAGTGTTAATTGGGGCACAGGAACAGCCCGTCTCGTCTCGGGGGGGCCGGCTTCAGAGACAATACAGCAAACACAGCGGGGCGGGGGAAGAAGACGACACCACACATGCGGGTACATTCAGCTCCGGCGGGAACGAGACATTTGTCGGTCTTTTCAAGTGCCGAGAGCCGAGCAATCCTTCACTTGTATCGTTTCTCCCCGGTGACTAGATCTGGCCCTGCGACTCTCGACTGGGCTCACCCCCGGGGCAGCCCAGCAGGTGTGAGCCTGGCCGGCACCCGGATAGGAGATTCCACCCCGGAAAAGCTCCGGTTGCTGCTGCTCCTGCAAGAGGTGTGACTGGGACCAGTAGGGAGCGCTCACCCTGCGGGCTGTGTAGCTCTCTTACGCCCCAGCCTCCTGATGGCGACACTCTGCTGCACAAACAGAGGTCAAACCGAGGTCCCGACCCTCCTTGGCCATTAGGAAACCCCAGGGCGTCTCTCAAAAAGAGACGCCGGGGGTGTCCCTCTGGTGTTAGTGCTCCCCTTTACCCATCAGTCGGGGTCTCCTCCTAATCCCCGTCTCACCTGTAACAATCAATGACGAGGCCCCCCTGTCCGTGAGATTTAGTACTCGCGCAAGAGACCGGGGGCAGAGCGTGAATATAAAACAGCTAATGTTTCTAGAGATAAAGTTTCTGAGATGCTTCTAATTACTTTTTATTACCAGGGACAGTTTAATTCACCTTGTACAGTACTGTTAGACCAAGATGCTTTTTTTAAAAGTTATTTAACATTTTATAGAACTTTGTCTACTATGGCAACATGATGAGCTTGGTGAAACTTGGAAAAATACTGCTTGGCCACTTATCTTAATATAAAGATAGGATAAAGGTTTATCTTTTGCACCTACCTGACCCCCAGGGAAGGCCAATGCTTTCTAAGTTGATGGTTCCCTACAGTAGACTGTACTTTAATTTCAAAGGTAATGTATATTGACCCAAATCAGTTTTGGAATCCAATCTACTGACGAGATGGAGCACATCCTTTTTTCAGGATTTTAGCATCATACGTTTGGTATATTTAGTCCCTAATGCTGAAAGAAATGATCATAGAACATTTGGACACTTTGTGGGCTTGAAATACAAAGCAAATCATGTTCTATGGTACAAGATAAATACAAAACTTAAGCTTTTATTTTAATTAGATTTGTTTATGAAGCATAAGCAATCATTTATTACATTAATATATGTGAAAATAACATTTTAGCATCATACGTTTAGTATATTTAGTCCCTAATGCTGAAAGAAATGATCATAGAACATGACATCTAACCTTACCTGCGGTGTTTTTAATCCCTATTGCATAATGCACGGTGAAAGCATTGCATACATGTTTCTGACAATGAGGAATGGGCCCCTGAGACAGTCATTTGCCTGTTACACAAATGATCGTATTTTACTAAAGATTCTGTTTGGGATTCAGATGTGCATTCGGACAGCAATCCCTTTCAAGAAATGATACGCTCTGGATGAGGTCAAAGGTGCTGGAACACTGTATTTAGGATGTGTTTGCAGTGATTGTGTGTCTCCTGCTTCAACGCAGTGATATATAGATGTGCTCCTGTAATTTATTGGTACAAGCCCAGGGCAGTAAGCAGTCTGAGGATTTATTTCCAGACGGCATAGAGCAGTGAAGCAGTGAAGTAGTGCAACACACTGGATCATTATATTATTAGAATCTATTCTACTTAAATTATTACATTATACACAATTTGAGTTCATTTTAAAAAGTAAAATGTAATGAAAGGAATGCATTTTCATAAGAAAGATAATACCGATATGCATGTGATAATCTTCCTTATATCATGTAGTGCGTCATTTGGACACTTTGTGGGCTTGAAATACAAAGAAAATCATGTTCTATGGTACAAGATAAATACAAAACTTAAGCTTTTATTTTAATTAGATTTGTTTATAAAACATAAGCAATCATTTATTACATTAATATATGTGAAAATAACATTTTAGCAACATATTATTACATACAGGTCTCTAGCTTCAACACAGTGATATATACATATATGCTCAGTGATTTATTGGTACGTGCCCAGGTCAATAATCAGAATGAGGATTTATTTCCAGATGGGCTACAGGTAGTGTTGTGAAATACTTCAACACACTGGATCGCAGATTTAGACCCCCTGCACTCTTACTCGTTAAAAACCAAAGAAATGAAGATATGTAGCAATCACATTGTAACAGGGGTGACAGTGACATAATGCTTATACTAGTGGACTTCTGGTACCTTTAGGGTAAGGTGTTTCCTGAAGGGCTCTCAAACTCCGCATTTCAGATGCATAGCTGTATCGCTGATGTGTTGCACCTCAGAATCACTTTTAAACCTTACTTCTGGTTTCTTTAATCCCTATTGCTCAACGCATGGTGAAAGTATTGCATAAATGTGTCTGAAAATGAGCAATGGGCACCTGAGAGACTCATTTGCCTGTTTCACAAATGATCATATTTGACTAGAGATTCTGTTTGGGATTCAGTTGTGCATTCTGACAGCAATCCCTTTAAAAAAACGATACATTCTGGATGAGGTCAAAGGTGCAGGAACACTGTATTTAGGATGTGTTTGCACTTATTCTGTGTCTCTAGCTTCAACACAGTGATATATATATATATATGCTCACTGATTTTTTGGTACATGCCCAGGGCAATAATCATTATGAGGATTTATTTCCAGATGTGCTAGGGGTAGTGTTGTGAAATACTTCAATACACTGGATCGCAGGTTTAAACCCCCTGCACTCTTACTCCTTAAAAACCAACAAATGCAGATATGTAGCAATCATATTGTCGCAGACACTCATTTGCCTGTTTCACAAATGATCATATTTTACTAGAGATTATGTTTGGGATACGGGTGTGCATTCTGACAGCAATCTCTTTCAAAAAATGATTTTACCTTATCGCGACTTTGCCCTTCTTGCCTCTTTGGACAATATCTCCATCTTGTGGTCGTTGTTGGTAATGTCTAGACAATATCTCCATCTTGTGGTCGTTGTTGGTAATGTCTTCTTATGCCCTTTTTTATTTCAATTCTCTATTAGTTGATTCTAGAATCTCTACAATGGAGTTGAAAACATCAGTTTTATAGCAGACAATATGACATTATTTATAGTCCAATTAGAAACTTATTACCCTGTTTTTTAACATAATAACACATTAAAATTGATTAAAACTAAGTTTGGAACACCAGGGAACATAACAAATGATTTTTAGGAAAACCATGAGGTTCTCTGTGTCCGATGCCTGCAAGGGGAGAAAGCTAGAATCCTTTGATTTTTTCAAAATTTGAAAATAAACATTATTTAACAACAGCTTTCATTCCTAGGAGTGAAAAACAACCATTTTTGAAGACATATTAGTTTCTAAAACACTACAATAAAGTTAAAAACATCCGTTTTATATTACATTATTTTGTGTGAAATTTGTCATTTTTTGCACTATTTTTAATAAAATCTCTAATTAAAAGTGATTAAAATTAAGATTGGAACAACAAGGAACACAAAAAAAAAGATTTTAAGGAAAAAAATGATGTCTTCTGTGCCAGGTGCCTGCAAGGGGAGAAAGCTAGAATCCTACCCAGGCTCCTGGAGCTCTGTCCTGGCTAAAGGAGGGTGAATCCATCCCCTTCAAAGCTCCATGAAAAAATGATATTTTTAAATTTGAAAAAAAAACATTATAGAACAACATCTCTTGGTCCACAGAGTGCAAAAATCCAACTTTGAAGAAAATCCATTGACTGATCCCTGAATTCTGAAGTTTCTTCGCATGATATAGGGCTTGCAACCACTTTCTGGAAAATGATAAAAAATGCCAAAAATGAAAAAAAAGTTATCAATTCTAGAGCCTAAGAGGAAAACAAGACAAATGTATATCTCCAAAAAATTTTATGTGCTTCAGAAGAGCCCAGGAAAGTTTTTTGCATACATGAAACCACGCCCTTTTGCACGTAAGCAGACATGGTTGCACACACGACTGCAAGAAAGCACGCGTGCATGCGAAGTCATCCTGTTGAGCATTTGAGAAGCCGCACCACGCCGCACTTGAAATAGCTCTTACATTAGTGGTAGACGCAGGAATCGCCTTTTTATTTACGCTCTTACCAACGCGATGGAAAGCGAAACAAAGCAAAGCAGAGCAAAACAAAACGAACAAACGAAAACCCTCACGTCCCGCACTTGCATATAACGCCGTTACGTGCACCCCCAACATTCTTCTTTGCGCATCTGTGAAAGGTAAACTCTTGAGCAAACTCTGAACCAGCTCTAAGGAAACTAATCCGATTAGACGTTACTTTGACTCATCTTTTTACGCTCAGTGCTGGATTACTCAAACTCCAGCTAGGGTTAGGGTTAGCATTCCCACGCTACTTAGACACTTTGTTTACGCTCAGTGCTGGATTTTGGGAACTTCAGGACGAGTGGGAATTTTCTCCTATCTGTCCATTCTGTTTTGTTTTGGAGACTCTTGGCTGCCTATGTTGTACAGTGCAGCGTGAAGGAAACATTTTCCAAAACTGTGTCGGCTCAAAAGTTGTAAGAAAACCTCTCCAGCTGCTTTAACTCTCTTCATTTTTGTCATTTAATGTGACACTCGATGTATAACTGGAGCCTCACATATGCAAATGGTGAGGCTCCAGTTCGATACCCAGTTCAACACCACTTTACAGTAAATGACAAAAGCATGGCAGACTGTGCCGGACCGGCAGATAACTCTTGTCTGTCGGCACTATGTGGCAGCGTTGCATGACAACTCATCTCACCACGGGAAGGAACCTAACAGCTTTGGTAAAAGAGGAGGAAAGGACCTGGCCCATATGAGGCTCAAACCCACGACCGTGGCATTATTAGCACCACGATCTAACCAACTGAGCTAACCGGCCTCACAACAGTGGTCCTCTCTGTGCTGCAAAAAATCGAAATCAGGGAATTTCTTTTGTCCTCCTTTGAATAGAAAGCCGTGTAATTCAGTGTACGGGCTTTCTCGTGCAGTTTCATGGTTCTTGTAACCCAAATCCTACACTGGCCTGAAGTGCCCCCCCATTTCACAGCATTTTTCAGCTGATTTAAAATGTACCTAAAGGAGAAGCATTATTGAAGACCATCAATTACCAAGAGCTTTTGTCAAAGGTTTTGGTGGTCATTTTTAATGACCACAGAGCGCTGTGACCTCGGTTTTACATCTCATCCAAAAGACAGCGCCCTTTTACAACACAGCTTCTCCGTCACTATATTGGGACATTGGGACCCGCACAGACCTCAGGGTGAGCGCCCCCCCGCTGGCACCATTAACACCGCTTCCAGCTGGAAGCATTGTTTTTCCCTGTAGCTCACCCTCATCCAGGTACTGACCTGGCTCACACCTGCTTAGCTTCAGTGGGTTTTCAGTTGCGAGTTGCAAGGGGATGCAAGTGATGGAACCGCTCGCTGCAAAAGCCACTGCATTAGCCGGGAATCAAACCCAAGCCCCCCGCATAGCGGGCGAGAATTCTACCACTGAACTACCAATGCCCAATGCCTGTACCTTCAAAAAAGACGCTTTTTGGTGCTCTGTTCAAAAAGCGTCGACATCTGCTTCCAGCTGCAAAATGCCATCCGCGGAAGCTGAAGAATTTATTTATTTAGACACCGCTCAGAATCCCCTGTAAGATTATCCCTCAATTCTGTTGTGCAGTGCTTTACCTCTTTCAAAAGGCTTCACTTTCCTAGTCACATTCCAAGGCTCATCGAACCCGTGCTGTTTCCTCCAGCGGTATAGTATTGCAGTAAGACAGCACGATGCCTGCAAGACTATGTCACGCTAAACGCCACAGATTGTGTTTGTCCGTTCGTGTCAGTCCTGCAGCCACGGGAAGTGGGACACAAACATGCTGCAATGCTTTCAGGACGTTAGGATTTGTTTATGCAACATCCGAGAAGAGTACTTGTGGCTTGAATGTGAACTGTACGTGCCCGCCCCCTTTCCTCTGTAGTGCATGAGTTCCTCCCGGCATGCCCTTCGTCATTGTTCTGTCATCTTGTATTTAAAGGGTTGTATTTGTGCTGCTGAAAATAAGCAACGGTTTTCTCACAACGCCCTTTGTTCCTGACGGAGCCCTTGTCTGTCATGAAATTCTTAAAAACCTCAAGCTAGAAGAAGAAGACGACAAATATGAAGCGTTACGGCAACGACATGCCATGAGACGATCGATAACGATTTCCATAGGATCCCCGCGGTTGCCTGGCAACCGTCAGCTTTGCGCAGTGGCAGTATCGTAGCCTGTGAGGTTTAGCCGAGGCGCGATTATTGCTAGTTGAAAACTTTTCCCAATACCCCGCTTCCGCCGGTTTGCAATACAATCGGCGAAATCAATTTTTGACAGTCTCGTCAGAGACTGAGCAAGGTGTTTAAAGACAGATTTTGTCATAGTTACATAATGGTAGAAAGAAACGAGCTTCCCAGTGGGCAAAAGCCGTATAATATACGTCTATTAAACGCATACCTTAGACATCTAAATATGGTCTGCAATTCGTCTAGAATGAAATTCTAATATACGTCTACTGTTATACGTCAATTATACGTCTATGATTAGATGTTCATTATACATAAATGGTTGGAGTTCTATTATACGGATAAATTCAGAGGACTATCATACATATATGGTAGGTGTTACGGATAACTTTAGAGGACTATTATACGTATATGGGTAGAGGTCTATTATACATCAAAGATAGGTTTTACAGGTGTAGAAACTAGTAAATCAAGTCAATGATTAGGTTTAGAAATTTATTCTGAAAATAAACATTCACACCTGAAACATATGTATTTCAAATTATACATTGTATACAATCAATCAACAATCATCATATGGGCAATAATCATAAAAAACACAACTAGTCTTAAACTTCAGCTTCAAATTCTGGTAACATGGCAATATACAGTATAGTAACGACAAACACAAACTAATTACATTAACACACTAAGTCAAAACCACATTTTGATTCAAATATACATTTTAAAATGTACAACTTCTATATTTCCAAGAAAAAAAAATATTACAATGGAAGTTAAGACGATTTTTGTCCACTATTTGCAAACCCTGTCTAATTTTCCTAACAGTTAGAACCAAAAACCTATTATTTTCAGTGTCCAGATCTCCTGGCCCCCTGCCTTGCATTCTTTAAGTAACACATTGCATGCTCCATTATTTCTTTTTCTGCTGATTTAGGGCGGGACTTCAGCACCGCAGCTAGGAGAAAATTATATAATATTACTTCCCAAATAAATGATGATTAATATCTTCTTTAGTATAATCTAAAAAATGAACGGTTTACTAAGCTCAAAGCTGAAATAAATGTATAAAATTTGGCTTGCATCATAGCAGTTGAGCAATAAAGTCTGTCCTAATTAAAGAGTACCCAAAGTTTGAAAGTACAACATAGAATAAGAATAGAGAAACGGCAAAACGATTTTGTGTCATCTTCCCCATTCACACTATTTTTATGTGCCATTTTTTGCTTATTCACGTACTATTTTAATCAAAATAATATTAAGAAAGATCTGTATGTATTCAGATAGTATTATTATTGTTCATACTTGCTTGTCAAAAGAGGATTGCTGAGATATTTGCGGATATACTTCTACGTTTGAAAAACGTGTCCAAAATGGTGACCAACGAATACTAGCAATGCATTGTGGTATATAACCGGAAAATATGCTGGGTTCGATATTTTCTCAACGTATGCGTTTATTAATGTTGTCGATATTATGGTTGAAATTTAACATTGATAATACATCGCGGCTATGTGCCCCCTGCTATGAGCTGATGTGCAATTTTAACACATGCAGTTAGTAAGGATCGGTCACTGTTGTATGGTATTATATACAGTATAATGACATTATGGAATAGGATGGGGACAGGCCTGGCATCACGGGGGGAGGGAGGAATGTCGCCCCTTCAGTTTTGGGCAACAAGATTTACCTAACTTAATTTGCGCCCTAAAAAAATAGTTGTACTTTGTCAATGGTCAGACAACACTAAATGACACGAACAGTCACTCAGTCTGTTTGATGGGCAGGAGGGCTATCCGTCCAGGAACTGCACATATCAGTGTCGTTATTGAGTGTCAACATTACGATCCTGTTTGCTCAGGTGGACCGATTCCTTGCAGTAGTTTATCATTATACTTAAAATCATTATATAACTAGGACTAGTTATAGCAGTCTTTGCTTTCTGTTGGTTTTACAACAATTTTTTCTTAACGATTCAGAACGTCCATGTAGCTGCAAAAATGAACGCTTATGGTACTTTTCGCTCCAGGCTATACAAACCGTGAGAGTGACGAAAAATGTGAAACTGAACTTCATCGCAAATACCAGATTGCTAGTCGTTATCTTCTATCATGAAGCACTAATCAGTGGCATAGCTGCAAGATTTCATTTGGGTAGCTGCACCATACAGCTCCGTTTCAACCGAAATATCACCCCCCCCTCAGAATTTCAGAAGCCCCCCTACAGATTTTTCCCCGGGCACCGCGCACTGATGGGGGACGGGGTGTCCAGGAAATGGTATCAGCTTTTCTCAAGAAAATAAAAATAGAAACTCTATAGGCACTCAAACATTTTACTGTTTTTTTCAGGCAGGTGGCAAGACCCCTCAGCAAAACCCTTGTATGCCAAGCTGTGGGCATTGATTCGTCGAATATACGTATATTCACGGCGAAAATACGGCTATACGTATATATACGTCGCCTCGACGTATAATCAATGTCGAATTGCAACCGTAAACCGGAGCTGAACGGGCCCCACTGGCTCATTTGTAAGGCCAGGTGCATTGCCAACCACGACCGGCAGGGCAGAGGCTTTAAAGGTGGCCTGGGCTCCTGCAGCTGTGCAGCCACGCACTCTGGTTTCTCTTCATCTCGTACAAATCTTTCGCCTTTTACTAAAGATTTCCGTGGAGAGAAGCATGAATGAGTTCCATGCAATTTTTGTGCTTCCCTGCCTTCGGGTGGTTGCAGCTGGGCTGGTCAAAGAGAGAAAACAAAACCGCTCACAAGAAAATGGCCACAATTGCCATAACAATAACGATTGCGAACGTTTTTGTTTTCTCTCTTTGACCAGCCCAGCTGCGCCCCACCCGAAGGCAGGGAAGCACGAAAATTGCATGGAACTCATTCATGCTCCCCTCCACGGAAATCTTTAGTAAAAGGCGAAAGATTTGTACGAGATGAAGAAAAACCAGAGTGCGTGGCTGCACAGCTGCAGGAGCCCAGGCCGCCTTCAAAGCCTCTGCGCTGCCGGTCGTGGTTGGCAATGCACCTGGCCTTACAAACGAGTCAGTGGGGCCGGTTCAGCTCCGGGCTCATCGCCTGCGGCTCTCGGCTTGCGGGCGTGCCCAATCTGTGCGATAACTCGGAAAACACCCGGCCACACTGTGCCGGAAACGACGCACTCTGGGAAGCCGCTATGCAAAGCGAGGTCCCAAGATCCCCTGTGGCCGGACACTTCCCACCCCCAAAGAAAAGAGCGCCAATCAGACAGCCAGAGACCGAGGACTCGCGGAGCAGACGGCCACAATCGCCATAACAAGAGCGATTGCGAGCGTTTTTGTTTTCTCTCTTTCACCTGCCCAGCTGCACCCCACCCAAAGGCAGGGAAGCACAAAAATTGCATAGAACTCATTCATGTTTCTCTCCACGGAAGTCTTTAGTAAAAGGCAAAAGATTTGTACGAGATGAAGAAAAACCAGAGTGCGTGGCTGCACAGCTTCAGGAGCCCAGGCCGCCTTCAAAGCCTCTGCGCTGCCGGTCGTGGTTGGCAATGCACCTGGCCTTACAAACGAGCCAGTGGGGCCCATTCAGCTCCGGGCTCATCGCCTGCGGCTCACGGCTTGCGGGCATGCCCAATCCGTGCGATAACTCGGAAAGCACTCGGCCATACTGTGCCGGAAACGACGCACTGTAAGGCGCCTTGAAGCGTGCACCCCCAACATTCTTCTTTGCACATCTGTGAAAGGTAAACTCTTGAGCAAACTCTGAACCAGCTCTAAGTAAACTAATCCGATTAGACGTTACTTTGACTCATCCTTTAAGGGACCCTTGATAATTGGAGAAATCAATTATTTCGAATGAATACTGTATGCATTAAAAGACAGCTATACACAGAAAACATGCAGGACACTGCTCATGATGTTTCCCGAGCCGAAACACAGTGCGTTTTTCCAAGCCATCTGACAAAGTCCACCCACTGAAAACTGCAGCAGATCGTGTAAAGACGTTCAACTTTGTAACTACTGCACGCACAGGAAGCAGAATAAATTCCTCTTTTCAAACTGTCAAAGGTTTGCTTTGTGAACGCTGCAGGACATTGCACAATCTCTTTTGAACGGGGACAAACGATTTCTTATGGGACACAGTAAGTACAGACGTTTAAAAAGCTCCACTCATGCCGACGATGCAGCATGAAGAAGTGCAACCTAACGTTTGACAGACAAAAGCCGGGCGCCGCTACGAGCAATATGAAATCAAACTGACAGCACACGGCGTTTCGCGCTGACTCAAAAGTGATCTCGACAGACGCTGTTCTCTGCATAACGCTGAAAGAGCTAAAGAGCGTTTCTGTTGAGACGTAACCCAGTGGGCAAAAGACGTATAATATACGTCTATTAAACGCATACCTTAGACGTCTAAATGTGGTCTGCAATTCGTCTAGAATGAAATTCTAATATACGTCTATTGTTATACGTCAATTATACGTCTATGATTAGATGTTCATTATACGTAAATGGTTGGAGTTCTATTATACGGATAAATTTAGAGGACTATTATACATATATGGTAGGAGTTCCGGATAACTTTAGAGGACTATTCTACGTATATGGTTAGAGGTCTATTATACGGATAACTTTAGAGGTCTATTATAATTATATGGGTAGAGGTCTATTATACGGATAACTTTAGAGGTCTATTATACGTATATGGGTAGAGGTCTATTATACGGATAACTTTAGAGGTCTATTATACGTATATGGGTAGAGGTCTATTATACATCAAAGTTAGGTTTTACAGGTGTAGAAACTAGTAAATCAAGCCAATGATTAGGTTTAGAAATTTATTCTGAAAATACACATTCACACCTGAAACATATGTATTTCAAATTATACATTGTATACAATCAATCAACAATCAACATATGAGCAATAATCATAAAAAACACAACTAGTCTTAAACTTCAGCTACAAATTCTGGTAACATGGCAATATACAGTATAGTAACGACAAACACAAACTAATTACATTAACACACTAACTCAAAACCACATTTTGATTCAAATATACATTTTAAAATGTACAACTTCTATATTTCCAAGAAAAAAAAATATTACAATGGAAGTTAAGACGATTTTTGTCCACTATTTGCAAACCCTGTCTAATTTTCCTAACAGTTAGAACCAAAAACCTATTATTTTCAGTGTCCAGATCTCCTGGCCCCCTGCCTTGCATTCTTTAAGTAACACATTGCATGCTCCTTTATTTCTTTTTCTGCTGATTTAGGGCGGGACTTCAGCACCGCAGCTAGGAGAAAATTATATAATATTACTTCCCAAATAAATGATGATTAATATCTTCTTTAGTATAATCTAAAAAATGAACGGTTTACTAAGCTCAAAGCTGAAATAAATGTATAAAATTTGGCTTGCATCATAGCAGTTGAGCAATAAAGTCTGTCCTAATTAAAGAGTACCCAAAGTTTGAAAGTACAACATAGAATAAGAATAGAGAAACAGCAAAACGATTTTGTGTCATCTTCCCCATTCACACTATTTTTATGTGCCATTTTTTGCTTATTCACGTACTATTTTAATCAAAATAATATTAAGAAAGATCTGTATGTATTCAGATAGTATTATTATTGTTCATACTTGCTCGTCAAAAGAGGATTGCTGAGATATTTGCGGATATACTTCTACGTTTGAAAAACGTGTCCAAAATGGTGACCAACGAATACTAGCAATGCATTGTGGTATATAACCGGAAAATATGCTGGGTTCGATATTTTCTCAACGTATGCGTTTATTAATGTTGTCGATATTATGGTTGAAATTTAACGTTGATAATACATCGCGGCTATGTGCCCCCTGCTATGAGCTGATGTGCAATTTTAACACATGCAGTTAGTAAGGATCGGTCACTGTTGTATGGTATTATATACAGTATAATGACATTATGGAATAGGATGGGGACAGGCCTGGCATCACGGGGGGAGGGAGGAATGTCGCCCCTTCAGTTTTGGGCAAAAAGATTTACCTACCTTAATTTGCGCCCTAAAAAAATAGTTGTACTTTGTCAATGGTCAGACAACACTAAATGACACGAACAGTCACTCAGTCTGTTTGATGGGCAGGAGGGCTATCCGTCCAGGAACTGCACATATCAGTGTCGTTATTGAGTGTCAACATTACGATCCTGTTTGCTCAGGTGGACCGATTCCTTGCAGTAGTTTATCATTATACTTAAAATCATTATATAACTAGGACTAGTTATAGCAGTCTGTGCTTTCTGTTGGTTTTACAACATTTTTTTCTTAACGATTCAGAACGTCCATGTAGCTGCAAAAATGAACGCTTATGGTACTTTTCGCTCCAGGCAATACAAACCGTGAGAGTGACGAAAAATGTGAAACTGAACTTCATCGCAAATACCAGATTGCTAGTCGTTATCTTCTATCATGAAGCACTAATCAATGGCATAGCTGCGAGATTTCATCTGGGTAGCTGCACCATACAGCTCCGTTTCAACTGAAATATCACCCCCCCTCAGAATTTCAGAAGCCCCCCTACAGATTTTTCCCCGGGCACCACGCACTGATGGGAGACGGGGTGTCCAGGAAATGGTATCAGCTTTTCTCAAGAAAATAAAAATAGAAACTCTATAGGCACTCAAACATTTTACTGTTTTTTTTCAGGCAGGTGGCAAGACCCCCTCCGCAAAACCCTTGTATGCCAAGCTGTGGGCATTGATTCGTCGAATATACGTATATTCACAGCGAAAATATGGCTATACGTACACACGATACATACAGTAAAAAGCCTCAGGCACTGTGTTAGATGTGTTTTCGACGTTATATATGCGTTTATTAATGTCGTCGATTTTACGGTTGCAATTCGACGTTGATTATACGTCGAGGCGACGTATATATACGTATAGCCGTATTTTCGATGTGAATATACTGTATTCGACGAATCAATGCCCACTGGGTAAACTCTTGAGCAAACTCTGAACCAGCTCTAAGGAAACTAATCCGATTAGACGTTACTTTGACTCATCTTTTTACGCTCAGTGCTGGATTGCTCAAACTCCAGCTAGGGTTAGGGTTAGCATTCCCACGCTACTTAGACACTTTGTTTACGCTCAGTGCTGAATTTTGGGAACTTCAGGACGAGTGGGAATTTTCTCCTATCTGTCAATTCTGTTTTGTTTTGGAGACTCTTGGCTGCCCATGTTGTTCAGTGCAGCGTGAAGGAAACATTTTCCAAAACTGTGTCAGCTCAAAAGTTGTAAGAAAACCTCTCCAGCTGCTTTAACTCTCTTCATTTTTGTCATTTAATGTGACACTCGATGTATAACTGGAGCCTCACATATGCAAATGGTGAGGCTCCAGTTCGACACCCAGTTCGACACCACTTTACAGTATATGACAAAAGCATGGCAGACTGTGCCGGACCGGCAGATAACTTCTGCTTATTTTTACCATATTAAACATTGGAAATCCAACCACTTGCATTTGTGACACTTGATTTTGGCTCCACCTAAGACACTCTTAAATCTTCAAACACTTTTCTCTTCTCCCGCAACACTCTTGTCTGTCGGCACTATGTGGCTGCGTTGCATGACAACCCATCTCACCACGGAAAGGAACCTAACAGCTTTGGTAAGAGAGGAGAAAAGGACCTGGCCTGTACGGGGCTCAAACCCGTGACCTTGGCGTTATTAGCACCACGCTCTAACCAGCTGAGCTAACTGGCCTCATGACATCAATCCTCTCTGTGCTGCAAAAAATCGATCTCAGGGAATTTCTTTTGCCCTCCTTTGAATAGAAAGCCGTGTAATTCAGTGTACGGGCTTTCTCGTGCAGTTTCATGGTTCTTGTAACCCAAATCCTACACTGGCCTGAAGTGCCCCCCATTTCACAGCATTTTTCAGCTGATTCAAAATGTACCTAAAGGAGAAGCATTATTGAAGACCATCAATTACCAAGAGCTTTTGTCAAAGGTTTTGGTTGTCATTTTTAATGACCACAGAGCGCTGTGACCTCGGTTTTACATCTCATCCAAAAGACAGCGCCCTTTTACAACACAGCATCTCCGTCACTGCACTGGGGCATTGGGACCCGCACAGACCTCAGGGTGAGCGCCCCCCCGCCGGCACCATTAACACCGCTTCCAGATGGAAGCATTGTTTTTCCCTGTAGCTCACCCTCATTCGGGTACTGACCTGGCTCGCACCTACTTAGCTTCAGTGGGTTTGCAGTTGCGAGTTGCAAGGGGATGCAAGTGATGGAGCTGCTCGCTGCAAAAGCCACTGCATTGGCCGGGAATCGAACCCGAGCCTCCCACGTGGCAGGCAAGAAGTCTACCACTGAACCACCAATGCTCAGTGCCTGGGTCTTCAAAAAAGACGGTTTTTTGGTGCTCTGTGCAAAACGCGTCGACATCTGCTTCCAGCTGCAAAATGTCATTCGCGGACGCTGAAGAACTTATTTCCAAGGCAGCGGGTACAAGCGATTGGGCGTTTTAAAACCACCAGGAACAGCAAAGAGGCGCGCTTCTTTGCTTGCGCCGGAACACACCGACTGGAGGCGGACAACGTAGTCAGCAGGATTCGAACCTGCGCGGGGAGACCCCAATGGATTTCTAGTCCATCGCCTTAACCACTCAGCCACGACTACAGCGAGCCCCACTGCCGCTGCGTTCTTGCTACAATCTTACCTGGATCGCGAGGCGCCGGCGGAAGCCTCTTTCAAAGTCGTTCTCCGTTTCAAAAAAACATTTCCAAAATACAAGCCTTGCAGACAGACACGCCTCAGAGGACTTAAGGGTGGCTTCATGTCGGAATGATAAAGTCTCCCCGTCCGGACATGAAAATGCCACTTTGTTACACACAAAAAAAGAATCAACAACAGAGAAATGCCCACAAGCATTTGAAAAGCCGCACCACGCCGCATTTGAAATAGCTCTTACATTAGTGGTAGACGCAGGAATCGCCTTTTTATTTACGCTCTTACCAACAGAAACAGAAAACATGCAGGACACTGCTCATGATGTTTCCCGAGCCGAAACACAGTGCGTTTTTCCAAGCCATCTGACAAAGCCCGCCCAAAGAAAACTGCAGCAGATAGTGTAAAGACGTTCAACTTTGTAACTACTGCACGCACAGGAAGCAGAATAAATTCCTCTTTTCAAACTGTCAAAGGTTTGCTTTGCGAACGCTGCAGGACATCGCACAATCTCTTTTGAACGGGGACAAACGATTTCTTATGAGGCGCACTAAGTACAGACGTTTAAAAAGCTCCACTCATGCCGACGATGCAGCATGAAGAAGCGCAACCTAACGTTTGCATTCCTAGCACTGTTGCAACCTAGCACTGTTACATTCCGCGCATCAGTAGCTAAGAGAATATCATTTAAGGCTCTTGTTAATGCTGTTTCAGAAACCAGACTGAAATTTCTCAAGTATATTATTTGAATCCAGATACGATTAACGTTGGGCAACAACTATTCTCTCAAGACTTTAAGATTGAAATGGGACCTTTGAGACAGGCCTGTAGTTTTTAAGAACTTGTGGATCCAAATTTGACTTCTTAAGGAGCGGTCTAACAACCGCTACCTTAAATTGATCAGGTACGACGCCTGACGCAAGCGATGTATTCATCATACTAATTATAGGTCCTGCCAGACCTTCAGGGGAATCTTTGACTAGCTGAGTGGGTATGGGATCTAGCGAACAGGTGGTTGACTTTGTCTTACGTCTGTGTTCATGAGTCCACCATAAGAAGAAATCTGAACAGGAGTGGTGATCATGCGAGGTCACCACGGAGGAAACCACTGCTCTCCCCCAAAAAAAACCACCACTGCCCCTCTCAAGTTTGCTAAAGACCACATGGATGTTCCAAAGCAACTCCTGGAACAATGTTCTGTGGACAGACGTGACAAAAGTTGAACTTGTTGGTAAATGTGCACAGCGTTATGTTTGGAGATAACAAAACACTGCATACCAACTCCAAAACCTCATCCCACCTGGGAAGCATGGCGGATGCTGTACGGCTTGCAATCATTGAGGGACCGATGAATTCCAAGATGTATTTGGAAATTCTACAGCAGAATGTCAGGGTGTCTGCCTGTGATCTAAAACTCGAAAGACGCTGGGTCATGCAACATGACAAAAATAAAGGAGTACATCAACAACAGAGTGGCTGAAACAGAAGAAATTCCGTATTTTGGGATGGCCAAGTAAGAGTCCTGACCCCAATCCCATTGAAGTGCTGTGGCATGATCTGAAGCAGGCCGTTCAGCGCAAGACATCCCAAAAATATACATGAACTGAAACAGTTTTGCATAGAGGAATAGGCCAAAATACCTCCTAACCGCTGCTCAGGTATGACCAGCCGCTACAGAAAGTGGGGGTTGAGGTTTTTGTCAATAAAGGAGGTTCCACTAGCTCCTTAATATAAGGGTTCACGTACTTTTTCCATCAATGACCTTGATTGTTTAAACCATTTGGTCAATAAAGAAACAGCAATGTCAAATGTTGGGCGTGTGTTGTTTGTGAAATCAGACTCTCTTTATTAATTATTATGACTTAGATAAAGATAAGATCACATGTTAGGAGCCATTCATGCAGAAATCCACATCATTCCGAAGGGCTGTTTACAAAAGTTTTTCTCCCAACTGTATGTGAGAGAAAAGCAGAGACGCTCACTGAGTAAGGTGGGGTTGCAGCTTTGCAAATCACAAGGACATTTGTACGCTCAAAATGGGACAGGACCACCCCAGATGGGACTCGAACCCACAATCCCTGGCTTAGGAAGCCAGTGCCTTATCCATTAGGCCACTGGGGCACACTGAGTGGGGTCGATCACGCTGATGAAGAGCCAGTTTTTTTTTTTCCTTTGCTTTTTCAAAGGGATCCCCAAAATTAGGGAAGTTAGGCAGCTGAAGGTTTACTGTGACCTGAGAAGGACCGGCATCCAATCACGGTGGTACACACACACACGCTCTCACTCATCTGAGCTACTCGGCTACCAAGATGATCTCAGGTGCGCCGAGCTGGTACGGAACATATTGAACTGATCGACGGCGAATTGTCTCTCAGACAGGCTTTTCACCTCTGAGCTCCCTGACTAACAGTGATCAGCTAGGTAGTGAAACAGTCAGCTGCTTCTAAACCTTAAACAGCTGCATCTCGGCGCTTCCACGGAGAGATGATTTGAAAGCCGAACATCGCCCATTGGGAACACCTTACTATCACTAGTTTAAGAGACTCTTAAGGTCTTGCAGAGGTGCCTGTCTAATAGCATGCGCTTTGCAAGCTATAGGTGTTTAGGCTGAGGCAGAATGCCTGTTAACAAAATGTTTTTCTAAAGGGGCCTCGCACTCTTTTCCAAGCAATGGTCACCATCCCCACCGAGTGTCACAACGTAGTCATGTCCTAGGATGTCACCTGTTAGTCTCCATTTGTCTGCCACCAACACTTTAGGTTACGGGGTCACAACCGCACCCCGGAGAGCAGAGGAGCCGTTGTCGTTCTGGCGGCGCAGATTGGGCTGAAGGTGGGGCGCTTGAATCTCGCTGTTGGAGGCCGTCTGAAACTGACCCAAGCCTTTCCCTTGAATTAAATGTAAATAAATAAATGAACCCCAGATGCACATGGAATCAATCACGTGTTTCCTTTGAGCCGTTTCAAAGACTGCTCCAGAGTTTACCTTGCACAGATGCGCAAAGATTAATGATGGGGGTGCACGCTTCCAGGCGCCTTACAACTGTAGGGATTGATTAGAGACAATTCGTAGCGTGTGTTCGTTTCCATATACGCCCCGTGTTGCAATGGTAGGATGAAGTCAAATACGGCTTGGACGCGTAACGGCATTCTATCCAACTGCAGGACTTGAGGGTTTTTTGTGCTTTGTTCTGTTTTCGTTGACATCGCATTCGTAAGAGCGTCAAAAAAAGGCAATTCCAGCATCTAACACGAATAAAAGGGCTATTGAAACTGCAGGGCTGCGCAGCTTCTAAAATCCTTGCACACAATTCTCCGTTATTGTTACTTCCTTCTTTCTGTCTAACAAAGTTCCCTTTTCCTGACCGGACGGGGAGACTTTATCATTCCAACTTGAAGCCAGCCTTAAGTCCTCTGAGGCGCATTTGTCTGCTAGCATGCATTTTGTGAAAGTTTTTTTTGTTGTTGTTAAACGGAAAGCGACTTTGAAAAAGGTTTCCGCCGCTGCCCGGCACTCTATGTTAGACTGCATCAAGAAGGCAGTGGCGGCGGCGGCGGCGCGCGCTGCAGCCGTGGCCGAGTGGTTAGGGCGATGGACTAGAAAGCCGTCGGGGTCTCCCCGCGAAGCTTCGAGTCCTGCCGCCTACGGTGTCGTCGTGTGTCTGCGCAACAAAGGAAAAGCACCTGTTTCGCTTTTCCCGCAACTTTTAAAACGCGAATGATCTGGATTTCTACATGATTGGCTCTTAAAATGTGATCTGATCTTCATCTGACGCATAATAATAAATAAAGACAGTCTTGTTTAACAAACAACACACACAACATTTTACATTGTCAATTCAGTTCAAATCAATGTATTTCTATATAGCACCTTTCACAACAAGGTTGTCTCAAGGCACTTAACAATGCAAGTTGTTAAGAGCCTTGTGTCTAATATGCCACTTAGGTTACGTGCTGTCTCTTTGAGGCAAATGTTTAAATCCTCTGAGTTAAGTGCTGAAGTTATAGTAGTCCTATCAGTATTGTTGCCTCCGATCAACAGATCCTCAGTTTTCTCAGAGTTGAGTAACAAAAAGTTTTCACACATCCAAGTCTTTCCTTCATTAATGCATTTAACTAAAGTGATAATAGAAGAGTTGTCGTTTGGTGTAAACAAAATGTTTATTTGAGTGTCATCAGCATATGAATGAAAGTTCATATTATTTTTTCGTATTATCCTACCTAGCAGCAGCATGTAGAGAGAGAGAGCAATATTGGTCCCGGCACTGATCCGTCTGGTACCCCAAATTGAACTGGTGACGTTGATGAAGCAGTACAATTATTAGATATTTGAACATAATGAAAACGATGAGTAAAATGTGAAGTAAACCACTGAAGGACGGTTCCAGATAAGCCAACCTCAAACTCAAGCCTGTGTAACAAAACAGAGAGGTCAACCGTGTCAAAGGCAGCTCTAAGATCTAGAAGCACAAGCACTGTTGCATTCCCCACATCAGTAGCTAAGAGAATATCATTTACGACTCTCGTTAATGCAGTTTCAGAAAGCAGACTGAAATTTCTCAAGTATATTATTTGAATCCAGATACGATTGACATTGGGCAACAACTATTCTCTCAAAACTTTTAGATTGAAATGGGACCTTTGAGACAGGCCTGTAGTTGTTAAGAACTTGTGGATCCAAATTTGACTTCTTAAGGAGCGGTCTAACAACCGCTACCTTAAATTGATCAGGTACAACGCCTGACGCAAGCGATGCATTCATCATACTAATTATAGGTCCTGCCAGTCCTTCGAGGGAATCTTTGACTAGCTGAGTGGGGATGGGATCTAGCGAACAGGTGGTTGACTTTGTCTTACGTCTGTGTCCATGAGTCCACCATAAGAAGAAATCTGAACAGGAGTGGTGATCATGCGAGGTCACCACGGAGGAAACCACTGCTCTCCCCCCAAAAAAACCCACCACTGCCCCTCTCAAGTTTGCTAAAGACCACATGGATGTTCCACAGCAACTCCTGGAACAATGTTCTGTGGACAGACGTGACAAAAGTTGAACTTGTTGGTAAATGTGCACAGCGTTATGTTTGGAGATAACAAAACACTGCATACCAACTCCAAAACCTCATCCCACCTGGGAAGCATGGCGGAGGCTGTACGGCTTGCAATCATCGAGGGACCGATGAATTCCAAAATGTATTTGGAAATTCTACAGCAGAATGTCAGGGTGTCTGCCTGTGATCTAAAACTCAAAAGACGCTGGGTCATGCAACATGACAAAAACAAAGGAGTACATCAACAACAGAGTGGCTGAAACAGAAGAAATTCCGTATTTTGGGATGGCCAAGTAAGAGTCCTGACCCCAATCCCATTGAAGTGCTGTGGCGTGATCTGAAGCAGGCCGTTCAGCGTAAGACATCCCAAAAATATACATGAACTGAAACAGTTTTTCATAGAGGAATAGGCCAAAATACCTCCTAACCGCTGCTCAGGTCTGACCAGCCGCTACAGAAAGTGGGGATTGAGGTTTTTGTCATAAAGGAGGTTCCACTAGCTCCTTAATATAAGGGTTCACGTACTTTTTCCATCAATGACCTTGATTGTTTAAACCATTTGGTCAATAAAGAAACAGCAATGTCAAATGTTGGGCGTGTGTTGTTTGTTAAATCAGACTCTCTTTATTAATTATTATGACTTAGATAAAGATAAGATCACATGTTAGGAGCCATTCATGCAGAAATCCACATCATTCCGAAGGGCTGTTTACAAAAGTTTTTCTCCCAACTGTATGTGAGAGAAAAGAAGAGACGCTCACTGAGTAAGGTGGGGTTGTAGGTTTGCAAATCAAAAGGACATTTGTACGCTCAAAATGGGACAGGAGCACCCCAGATGGGACTCAAACCCACAATCCCTGGCTTAGGAGGCCAGTGTCTTAGCCATTAGGCCACTGGGGTACACTGGGTGAGGTCGATCATGCTGATGAAGAGCCAGTTTTTTTTTTCCTTTGCTTTTTCAAAGGGATCCCCAAAATTAGGAAAGTTAGGCAGCAGAAGGTTTACTGTGACCTGAGAAGGACCGGCATCCAATCACGGTGGTACACACACACACGCTCTCACTCATCTGAGCTACACGGCTACCAAGATGATCTCAGGTGCGCCGAGCTGGTACGGAACATATTGAACTGATTGACGGCGAATTGTCTCTCAGACAGGCTTTTCACCTCTGAGCTCCCTGACTGACAGTAATCAGCTAGGTAGTGAAACAGTCAGCTGCTTCTAAGCCTTAAACAGCTGCATCTCGGCGCTTCCACAGAGAGATGATTTGAAAGCCAAACATCGCCCATTGGGAACACCTTACTATCACTAGTTTAAGAGACTCTTAAGGTCTTGCAGAGGTGCCTGTCAAATAGCATGCGCTTTGCAAGCTATAGGTGTTTAGGCTGAGGCAGAATGCCTGTTAACAAAATGTTTTTCTAAAGGGGCCTCGCACTCTTTTCCAAGCAATGGTCACCATCCCCACCGAGTGTCACAATGTAGTCATGTCCTAGGACATCACCTGTTAGTCTCCATTTGTCTGCCACCAACACTTTAGGTTACGGGGTCAGACCAGAGGAGCCGTTGGCGTTCTGGCGGCGCAGATTGGGCTGAAGGTGGGGCGCTTGAATCTCGCTGTTGGAGGCCGTCTGAAACTGACCCAAGCCTTTCCCTTGAATTAAATGTAAATAAGAAATGAACCCCAGATGCACATGGAATCAATCACGTGTTTCCTTTGAGCCGTTTCAGAGACTGCTCCAGAGTTTACCTTGCACAGATGCGCAAAGATTAATGATGGGGGTGCACGCTTCCAGGCATCTTACAACTGTAGGGACTGATTAGAGACAATTCGTAGCTTGTGCTCATTTCCCTCTATTCCCCGTGTTGCAGTGGTAGGATGACGTAAATTCCTGCTTCGAAACGTAACGGCATTATAATCAAGTGCAGGAGCTGAGGGCTTTAGTTTTGTTTCGTTTTCCGTGGCGTTCGTAAGCGCG
Organism: Lepisosteus oculatus; assembly: GCF_040954835.1. Taxonomy (NCBI): domain Eukaryota; kingdom Metazoa; phylum Chordata; class Actinopteri; order Semionotiformes; family Lepisosteidae; genus Lepisosteus; species Lepisosteus oculatus. Next base: position 465,937 of record NW_027167934.1, on the reverse strand, counting down.
CAAATCAAAGGCAATTCCTGCGTCTAACACGAATGTAAATGCTTTTGAAAGTGCAGTGTGGTGCAGCTTGTAAAATCCTTGTCCACATTTTTGGTTTGTTGATGTTTTTTCTGTCTGCCAAAGTTGCATTTTGACATCCGGACTGGGGGACTTTATCATTTGAACGTGAAGCCAGCCTTAAACCCTCTGAGGCGTGTCTGTCTGCCGGCACAAATCTTGTGAAAGGTATTTTTTTTAACGGAGAGCAACTTTAAAAAGGTTTCCGCAGCCAAATCGCAGTCCGTGTTTGATTATAGGAGGAATGCGGCGGCAGCGAGCTCGCATTTGTCGTGCTCGAGTGGTTAAGGCGATGGGCTCGAAATGCGTTGGGGCTTCCCCGCGCAGGTTCGAAATCTGCCGACTCCGGCGTCTGCCGCACGTCGCCTTGTGTCTGCGCGGCAGAGGCGAAGTGCCGCTTTTCCTTTCCTGGTACTATTACAACGCGAAATCGCTTGGACCCGCTGCCATGGAAATCAATTCTTCAGATAACTACACATTTTGCGTTCGCACCTCTGGTGCTCTACTTATGCCTTTGAAAACCTAATGAATAAAACTGAAAGAACCGACACGATATGTAGGTGCTGGTAAAGCACGCAGTAAAGAACTGTTAACAGCAAGGGTTTCAGTGGGCTAACTGAGGAGAAGGCGTGATCGCTAATTGTTGACTTTTTATTTGGTGTTAGAAACACTCTTACTGTGCATGACGTGCAACAAATGTAGCCACAGAAATTGCATCACGCTTTCATGTATGCTATTGCAGACACCAACGTTGCCTAGATAGAAAACCGAAATAGCCGTGGGTTTGCTTGCTGGTCTGAAGGATCTCTCTTCGAATCTCTATCATTTGTCAATGGAAGTAAAAGGCGCTGCAATCTCATACGTTCAGAATCAAACCCGCAGCTGTTGTTCGACTTTATTTCTTGACTAATTACAACTGAGTGTCGCATGAGCAGTTACATAAACTTGTCTGGTATATTTGAACACAAATGCCGTTCTTCAATTAAAACTAACAGTACATTGTCAGGGACATTCAGTTCTATACAAACAAGAGACAGACAAGAGAATATTTCTACCGTTCATGTGGACTACGTGTTGACTTACTGATCGGAATAATTGAAAGGTTCGGGCTCATAGCCGATGCAGTGCGTGCTAATTAGAACAGCAACGCTGAGCTCTCAGCACCGTACTGAGCCCAGGTGTTTTTCTAAAGCTGTCAGGTGCAGTTCATTTACATGAAGGAAATCTCTTACTGGGTACGATTACAATGCAGTAAGTAGCACAGACTACTTAGGGAGTAGCCCGATATGTTTAAAAACGACCCCACCCAGGCAAGAGTCGAACCTGCAATCTCCTGATCCATAATCAGACGCGTTATCCATTGCGCCACTGGCCCTGGTATGACATTGCAGGATTGTAACCCAGTGAGATCAGCACTGCACCTAGTAAAATATTACCCCCGGTCCATTCTTTTCCAAAAGTGAGAAACACCTGTTTTCTACATTTTGTCTGTTTTAAAACCATATCTCTTTAAACCAAACCAAGAGTTTGTCTTTTGCACTGATATTCTGATTCATTTCGATTTCAAAGAAAAAAAAAACATTATCTTCCAAAGCATCATAAAATTGTCCATTCTTCCAGACTCTACTTCTCTCTTGTAGTAGTACAGCAGACCTTTCCAGGTGAGCAGATCACAGAGTCCGAAATATGCTTCCTCCATCAAGCAAAGTACCTGAACATGACTCTGTCTTCATAAAAGCGCCCCTGTAATAAAGAAATTAAATCCGAAATCAAGAGGGCAGTTGCCTACTGAAGTTCAAGAAGTCATCAATTTTAACCTAGCAACACATTAAAGGCTGCATCTATACAAGTACGATTCTAGAAATGCTCACCAGATTACGTTTTAAGAAGGAACTGCGCCTCAGGTTCCGCCGAGATCTTAACTTGGATGGCAGGATTCAGAGTCCGGAGTGCGGACTGATGGCGCACGGAGGGTCCACATACTGTGGATCCCTCAGTTTTCTTCCGCGTGTTTAAACCGCCAGCGTGTGACTCCCCTGTCCCCGTGACCTCATTGCTCTGCTCTCGCCTCTGTGCAGCTGAGCCCGACTCATGGTAAAGTGGAAAAAAATATGCCCTGATATATGCAACGTGAGATTGACTCTGGAGCGAGGATAGACGTTACCTTTTTATCGTTGAACAGGATGTATGTGATGTGGCGACTAGGTTCAATTTTGTATCCTTTTAAAAGATTAAGGACTGGGGTGAGTGTGATTTACCACCCTTTCAGCTAAGAACCCGACATGAGCACCGTTTAAGCTGCATAGACTCGGTCGTTTAACTCTTCTCCATTAGCAGGGTTAAGGTTAAAGAAAAAAAACATTGCTGACTTCTTTTTTTTTGCCAGCCGCTAGCGCTGATTAGCAATGTTTGTATTTCATGTTTTGCAAGTTCCATCCATTTTAAGAAAAACAAGTCGCGTTAAAGACAGGAAATGAATACTTGCATTTAATTAAGTCTAGCCGTAGGCGGTTGTCTGTAAGGACCAGTTCTGTTCAAGAAGACAGAACAAAGAAGGCACCACTGGGATTCGGACTCAGGATCTCCTGTTTAAGAGACAAGCGCTTTAACCAACTAAGCAACGGCGCCCTGGTAGTGTTGTCCTTTTGCAGCCACTTGGACACACCACTCAGACACATCTGCATTCGGTGTGTGCTCCGCCTGCTCGCTGAGCAAGTTGCCACCTTTACATACAATAGCAACATCGACACCAAGAGAAAGGATGACAAATGGCTTTTATCTGGAACTTTTCATGTCCAAGGAGCTCAATGTGCTTTCTGTGTACAACAGGGCCAGTGAACTCCACAATGGCCACTGAACCACAGCAGTGGCTTGCTGGCTTGACATCTCCCAAGGAAAATGTTGAAATCGCATGTGGAACAGGAAAAGGACCCTCGAGTACGAGGGAAAAAAAAGAAAAAGATCATCTGGAGCGCGCCAACCCATGTCTGGACAGCCCAGTTTCATCGACGAGGTGGCCGAGTGGTTAAGGCGATGGACTGCTAATCCATTGTGCTCTGCACGCATGGGTTCGAATCCCATCCTCGTCGCTCTCTACGTTTGACGTTGGCTCTCCTTTTGTTTGCTCCAGTACTAGAGCCTTACATTTTCTAGCGGTGGCTGAACATGGTATAGTAGGCTAACGTTGGTATCGAGCAGTGGTAGTAACAGTATTTACGTGCCGCTGCTGCCAAGTGGCTCTGGGTTGAGACCGCGTTTTCACTTACTTGCAGCACAAACGGAGAAAGCGATTTTTGACAGTCTCTCGAGAGACTGCGCTAGGTGTTTAGGGATAGACTTTGTCAGTTCCCCCTGGGATGATGGCCTCTCAAATAGTTTGTGATTCCTCTAGACGTTTATACAGTAGAAGCCTGCTTCGTGGCTTAAATCCAAGCTAAGGAAACGAGTTAGAGGTCTGATGCAGAACTGCGAATTCAATGAAGGGGAACACTACAGTACATTGCACTGTATGTCTGAGGAAAGCTGCCCCCTTCTGTTCCTTGTCGACCGAACAGAGGACTGTAAAGGATACCGCCAAGAAACTTTAGGATGCTGGTTGGAATCCAGCTCCAAAGAAGCCCCTTTGGGTGTTATGTAATCAAAAAGTAAGAACAGAGAATCTCCCTTTGATCAAAAGCGCAACAGAACTGTTTTCCGTGGAGCAGGTTTCAGACCCGTAGACCTGTTTTATTTGTAGGGCAGGGCGCATTCCCAAACGCGAATCTCCTGTTTTAGAAATGCTTTGGGCGGCGTGAAGTGAAAATAAGAAGTGGGCTCCAGATGCACATGGAAACAATCAAGTGTTTCATCCGAGCTGTTTCAAAGACTGCTCAACAGCTTTCCTTTTACAGAGGCCCAACGATTAATGATGGGGGTGCACCCTTCAATGTGCCTTACGACTCTAGGGAGTGATTGAGACGATTCGTAGCGTGTGTTCATTTCCCTCTATTCCCCATGTTGCAGTGGTAAGATGACGTAAATTCCTGCTTCGACACGTAACGGCGTTATAATCAAGTACAGGAGCTGAGGGCTTTTGTTTTGTTTCGTTTTCTATGGCGTTCGTAAGCGCGCAAAACAAAGACAATTCCTGCGTCTAACACGAATGTAAATGCTTTTGAAAGTGCAGTGTGGTGCAGCTTGTAAAATCCTTGTCCACATTTGTGGTTTGTTGATGTTTTTTCTGTCTGCCAAAGTTGCATTTTGACATCCGGACGGGGAGACTTTATCATTTGAACGTGAAGCCAGCCTTAAACCCTCTGAGGCGTGTCTGTCTGCCGGCATGTATCTTGTGAAAGGTTTTTTTTTTAACAGAGAGCGACTTTAAAAAGGTTTCCGCAGCCACCTCGCACTCCGTGTTAGATTATAGGAGGAATGCGGCGGCGGCGAGCTCGCTGTAGTCGTGGCCGAGTAGTTAAGGCGATGGATTTGAAATCCATTGGGGACTCCCCGCTCAGGTTTGAATCCTGACGACTACGGCGTCTGCCGCACGTCACCTTGTGCCTGTGCGGCAAAGGCGAAGTGCCGCTTCTCCTTTCCTGGTACTATAAAAATGCTACATCGCTTGGTCCTGCTTCCATGGAAAGCAGTTCTTCAGGTAATTCTACTCTCTTACCAAAGCTGTTAGGTTCCTTTCCGTGGTGAGATGGGTTGTCATGCAACGCTGCCACATAGTGCCGACAGACAAGTGTGTTGCGGGAGAAGAGAAAAGTGTTTGAAGATTTAAGAGTGTCTTAGGTGGAGCCAAAATCAAGTGTCACAAATGCAAGTGGGAAGATTTCCAATGTTTAATATGGTCAAAATAAGCGGAAGTTACCAGCTGGTCCGGCACAGTCTGCCATGCTTTTGTCATATACTGTAAAGTGGTGTGGAACTGGGTGTCGAACTGGAGCCTCACCATTTGCATATGTGAGGCTCCAGTTATACATCGAGTGTCACATTAAATGACAAAAATGAAGAGAGTTAAAGCACCTGGAGAGGTTTTCTTACAACTTTTGAGCTGACACAGTTTTGGAAAATGTTTCCTTCACGGTGCACTGAACAACATAGGCAGCCAAGAGTCTCCAAAACAAAACAGAATGGACAGATAGGAGAAAATTCCCACTCGTCCTGAAGTTCCCAAAATCCAGCACTGAGCGTAAACAAAGTGTCTAAGTAGCGTGGGAATGCTAACCCTAACCCTAGCTGGAGTTTGAGCAATCCGGCACTGAGCGTAAGAAGATGAGTCAAAGTAACGTCTAATCGGATTAGTTTCCTTAGAGCTGGTTCAGAGTTTGCTCAAGAGTTTACCTTTCACAGATGCGCAAAGAAGAATGTTGGGGGTGCACGCTTCAAGGCGCCTTACAGCTGTAGGGAGTGATTCGAGACGATTCGTGGCGTGTGCTCGTTCCCATATACCGTACGACCCGGGGTCCAGTGCTAGGATGACGTACAATACCGCTTGGGCACGTAACGGGGTTATATGCAAGTGCAGGACGTGAGGGTTTTCGTTTGTTCGTTTTGTTTTGCTCTGCTTTGCTTTGTTTTGCTTTCCATCGCGTTGGTAAGAGCGTAAATAAAAAGGCGATTCCTGTGTCTACCACTAATGTAAGAGCTATTTCAAGTGCGACGTGGTGCGGCTTTTCAAATGCTTGTGGGCATTTCTCTGTTGTTGATTCTTTTTTTGTGTGTAACAAAGTGGCATTTTCATGTCCGGACGGGGAGACTTTATCATTCCGACATGAAGCCACCCTTAAGTCCTCTGAGGCGTGTCTGTCTGCAAGGCTTGTATTTTGGAAATGTTTTTTTGAAACGGAGAACGACTTTGAAATAGGCTTCCGCCGGCGCCTCGCGATCCAGGTAAGATTGTAGCAAGAACGCAGCGGCAGTGGGGCTTTCTGTAGTCGTGGCTGAGTGGTTAAGGCAATGGACTAGAAATCCATTGGGGTCTCCCCGCACAGGTTCCAATCCTGCCGACTACGTTGTCCGCTTTCAGTCGGTGTGTTTCGGCGCAAGCAAAGAAGCGCGCCTCTTTGCTGTTCCTGGTGGTTTTAAAACGCCCAATCGCTTGTACCCGCTGCCTTAGAAATAAGTTCTTCAGCGTCCGCAAATGGCATTTTGCAGCTGGAAGCAGATGTCGACGCGTTTTGCACAGAGCACCAAAAAAGCGTCTTTTTTGAAGGCCCAGGCACTGAGCATTGGTGGTTCAGTGGTAGAATTCTCGCCTGCCACGCGGGAGGCTCGGGTTCGATTCCCAGCCAATGCAGTGGCTTTTGCAGCGAGCGGCTCCATCACTTGCATCCCCTTGCAACTCGCAACTGAAAACCCACTGAAGCTAAGCAGGTGTGAGCCAGGTCAGTACCTGGATGAGGATGAGCTACAGGGAAAAACAAAGCTTCCAGCTGGAAGCGGTGTTAATGGTGCCGGCGGGGGGGCGCTCACCCTGAGGTCTGTGCGGGTCCCAATGCCCCAGTATAGTGACGGAGATGCTGTGTTGTAAAAGGGCGCTGTCTTTTGGATGAGATGTAAAACCGAGGTCACAGCGCTCTGTGGTCATTCAAAATGACCACCAAAACCTTTGACAAAAGCTCTTGGTAATTGATGGTCTTCAATAATGCTTCTCCTTTAGGTACATTTTAAATCAGCTGAAAAATGCTGTGAAATGGGGGGGCACTTCAGGCCAGTGTAGGATTTGGGTTACAAGAACCATGAAACTGCACGAGAAAGCCCGTACACTGATTACACGGCTTTCTATTCAAAGGAGGACAAAAGAAATTCCCTGAGTTTGATTTTTTGCAGCACAGAGAGGAGCACTGTCGTGAGGCTGGTTAGCTCAGTTGGTTAGAGCGTGGTGCTAATAACGCCAAGGTCGCGGGTTTGAGCCCTGTACGGGCCAGGTCTAGGTCCAGGTCCCTGTTTGTGAAACAGGCAAATGACTGTCTCAGGGGCCCATTCCTCATTCTCAAGACACATGTATGCAGTATGTACACCGTGCATTGAGCAATAGGGACTGAATACACCACAGGTAAGGTTAGAAGTCATTCTGAGGTGCCACAGGTGAGGGATACAGCTAGGCATCCGAAATGTAGGGTTTGAGACCCTTCAGGAGTACTGCATCCTTTGAGACAGACCCGTGCATGTTAAACAAATGATCATTTCTTTCGGCATTAGGGACTAAATATACTAAACATATGATGCTAAAATGTTATTTTCACATATATTAATGTAATAAATGATTGCTTATGCTTTAGAAACAAATCTAATTAAAATAAAAGCTTAAGTTTTGTATTTATCTTGTACCATAGAACATGATTTTCTTTGTATTTCAAGCCCACAAAGTGTCCAAATGACGCACTACATGATATAAGGAAGATTATCACATGCATATCGGTATTATCTTTCTTATGAAAATGCATTCCTTTCATTACCTTTTACTTTTTAAAATGAACTCAAATTGAGTATAATGTAATAATTTAAGTAGAATAGATTCTAATAATATAATGATCCAGTGTTTTGCACTACTTCACTGCTTCACTGCTCTATGCCATCTGGAAATAAATCCTCAGACTGCTTACTGCCCTGGGCATGTACCAATAAATTAAAGGAGCACATCTGTTTATCACTGCGTTGAAGCAGGAGACACACAGTCTCTGCAAACACATCCTAGATACAGTGTTCCAGCACCTTTGACCTCATCCAGAACATATCATTTCTTGAAAGGGATTGCTGTCCGAATAAACATCTGAATCCCAAGCAGAATCTCTAGTAAAATACGATCATTTGTGAAACAGGCAAATGACTGTCTCAGGGGCCCATTCCTCATTGTCAGACACATGTATGGAATGCTTTCACCGTGCATTGAGCAATAGGGATTAAAAACACCGCAGGTAAGGTTAGATGTCATGTTCTATGATCATTTCTTTCAGCATTAGGGACTAAATATACTAAACGTATGATGCTAAAATGTTATTTTTACATATATTAATGTAATAAATGATTGCTTATGCTTTATAAACAAATCTAATTAAAATAAAAGCTTAAGTTTTGTATTTATCTTGTACCATAGAACATGATTTGCTTTGTATTTCAAGCCCACAAAGTGTCCAAATGTTCTATGATCATTTCTTTCAGCATTAGGGACTAAATATACCAAACGTATGATGCTAAAATCCTGAAAAAAGGATGTGCTCCATCTCGTCAGTAGATTGGATTCCAAAACTGATTTGGGTCAATATACATTACCTTTGAAATTAAAGTACAGTCTACTGTAGGGAACCATCAACTTAGAAAGCATTGGCCTTCCCTGGGGGTCAGGTAGGTGCAAAAGATAAACCTTTACCCTATCTTTATCTTAAGATAAGTGGCCAAGCAGTATTTTTCCAAGTTTCACCAAGCACATCATGTTGCCATAGTAGACAAAGTTCTATAAAATGTTAAATAACTTTTAAAAAAAGCATCTTGGTCTTACAGTACTGTACAAGGTGAATTAAACTGTCCCTGGTAATAAAAAGTAATTAGAAGCATCTCAGAAACTTTATCTCTAGAAACATTAGCTGTTTTATATCATGTAATTTAGTGTGATGTTGTCAGAATTCAAGGACATTATCACACACAGAAATTGGTTCAGTTAAATCTAAAAAACACAGCTAAACATGGGTTTAAATGTAACAGAAGTCTTACCTCTTGTCAAAAGATTTAATTCAAGAAGCGATGTAATAAATGATTGCTTATGCTTTATAAAGAAATCTAATTAAAATAAAAGCTTAAGTTTTGTATTTATCTTGTACCATAGAACATGATTTTCTTTGTATTTGAAGCCCACAAAGTGTCCAAATGATGCACTACATGATATAAGGAAGATTATCACATGCATATCGGTATTATCTTTCTTATGAAAATGCATTCCTTTCATTACCTTTTACTTTTTAAAATGAACTCAAATTGTGTATAATGTAATAATTTAAGTAGAATAGATTCAGGTAGGAAATATAGAGTCATGATGTTTATGGCTGACATCATTTCACATGGGTGAATTTTAAGCTAAGAAATAAAAACATTTACAATGAAGATACCATTGCTTAATTTTAAATGCCTTTAAAAAATAAATACCTCCTGAGAATAATTTGCCACTCCCAGATCCTTGGTAAGGTACTGTTTGAATCCAATCAGGAGAGGAGCATCCAGGGAGTGCTTTCTATAGAGTCCAGCTTGGGCCACTCTCTTCCGGCCTGCTGATACTTTTTAACTACTCAGGGCCTGTAAGGATATAAAACACCGGTTTAAACATTTTATACCTATAAGACAAATTAGAATTTTAGTAAAAAATAGATACATCTGAAAAATAAAAAGTCTTACTGCTGATAGAGTTCTTCAGAGCTCACATCTTCCCCTTCCTTATCCGCTTCTGTTTCAGTTTCTAGAGCAGCCTCTGGCATCTCTTCCTCCTGGACTGCGGCCTCTTGCTCAGGGCCGCTGGAATGCAGGTAGATTCTTTTCAACATGCTTTTACATAATATGTTGTAACAATGATTTCAAAAAGAAACTACAGAAGCCTTACAGATTAAAAATATCTCACCTTGCCAATGTGTCTTCAGGCTTCCCATGTACAAAAAGGCCCAAGGACTCTAGCAGTCTTACAACCACTATCCTGTTTGCCTCACCAGACACGATCTCTATTCTGTGGTAATCCACGATGACCCCGTTCTTCAGGTGATTCATCATGTCCTCCCTCGCCTGTTGAGAGGCCATCCTGATGTTTTCTGCCGTGGCGTGCTTCATACACGCCCTCTTCAAGTGAGCAGGAAGCTGATCAAGAGTATTCAGGCACATCTTGCACACCAGGGGAATCCTCGCGGGTTTCCTTTGAAAATAAATAATACCATCTGTGTATAGAAACAAGCTAAGACTGATTTCTTAAATTATCCTTAATTTTCTCTCTCATAGTTTGAGCATAATGATTTTATTGCATTTATATAAGAATTGCTCATTGCTCCTAAATAAATAATGGTTTCATAAAAAAGTGAACACTTGGTCTCAGTCACAGACTTTCCAATAGAAGCCATTGTGGAGTTCAGCAACTGCAGGTCCTAGAAGTGGGGAAGGAATTTTAAAAGAGAAATTGAATTACAATACAGAAGGAATGGCTGAGGGATCACTGAAATATATATATACAAATTCCAAAGACTGAGTCCATATAGAAACAACTACCTTTCATTTTCAGTATAAGAAAAAAAAAACATTATCTTCCAAAGCATCATAAAATTGTCCCTTCTTCCAGACTCTACTTCTCTCTTGTAGTAGTATAGCAGACCTTTCCAGGTGAGCAGATCACAGAGTCCGAAATGAGCTTCCTCCATCAAGCAAAGTACCTGAACATGACTCTGTCTTCATAAAAGCGCCCCTGTAATAAAGAAATTAAATCCGAAATCAAGAGGGCAGTTGCCTACTGAAATACAAGAAGTCATCAATTTTAACCTAGCAACACATTAAAGGCTGCATCTATACAAGTACGATTCTAGAAATGCTCACCAGATTACGTTTTAAGAAGGAACTGCGCCTCAGGTTCCGCCGAGATCTTAACTCGGATGGCAGGATTCAGAGTCCGGAGTGCGGACTGATGGCGCACGGAGAGTCCATATACTGTGGATCCCTCAGTGATCTTCCGCGTATTCAAACCGCCAGCGTGTGACTCCCCTGTCCCCGTGACCTCATTGCTCTGCTCTCTCCTCTGTGCAGCTGAGCCCGACTCACGGTAAAATGGAAAAAAATATGCCCGCGACGTGAGATTTATTCTGGAGCGAGCCAGTGTTGCGCATAGCTGCCTTCAAAGCAGTTAACCCAGGTTCGATTCCCGGCCAACGCAGTTACGAATGTTTTCAAATGCTGTCATGAGCCTTGGATTGTGACTAGCAAAGCGCAGCCTTTTGAAAGAGCTAAAGCACTGCAAAACGGAATTGAAGGAGAATCTTACAGGGGATTCTGAGCAGTGTCTGCATACATGCAGTCAGATAAAGGTGCTGAAAGCTTGAGCTACTCTCAATGTCATGCTGCCCTTCCCCGGAGTAAATCTGTTACATTGAAAGAATGCTTCTGGCAGGTTCAAAAAGAGACCCTTGTTAATTGGAGAAATCAATGATTTCGAATGAATTCTGTATGCGTTAAAAGACAGCTATACACAGAAAACATGCAGGACACTGCTCATGATGTTTCCCGAGCAGAAACACAGTGCGTTTTTCCAAGCCATTTGACAAAGCCCACCCACTGAAAACTGCAGCAGATCGTGTAAAGACGTTCAACTTTGTAACTACTGCACGCACAGGAAGCAGAATAAATTCCTCTTTTCAAACTGTCAAAGGTTTGCTTTGCGAACGCTGCAGGACATCGCACAATCTCTTTTGAATGGGGACAAACGATTTCTTATGGGGCGCAGTAAGTACAGACGTTTAAAATGCTCCACTCATGCCGACGATGCAGCATGAAGAAGCGCAACCTAACGTTTGACAGACAAAAGCCAGGCGCCGCTACGAGCAATATGAAATCATACTGACAAGCACACGGCGTTTCGCGCTGACACAAAAGTAATCTCGACAGACGCTGTTCTCTGCATAAAGCTGAAAGAGCTAAAGAGCGTTTCTGTTGACACGTAACAAGTTCGTTTCTTTCTACCATGATATCACCGTGACCAAATCTGTCTTTAAACACCTTGCTCAGTCTCTGACGAGACTGTCAAAAATTGCTTTCGCCGATTGTATTGCAAACCGGCGGAAGCGGGGTATTGGGAAAAGTTTTCAACTAACAATAATCGCGCCTCGGCTAAACCTCACAGGCTACGATACTGCCACTGCGCAAAGCTGACGGTTGCCAGGCAACCGCGGGGATCCTATGGAAATCGTTATCGATCGTGTCATGGCATGTCGTTGCTATAACGCTTCATATTTGTCGTCTTCTTCTTCTTCTAGCTTGAGGTTTTGAAGAATTTCATGACAGACAAGGGCTCCGCTGGGAACAAAGGGCGTTGTGAGAAAACCGTTGCTTATTTTCAGCAGCAGAAATACAACCCTTTAAATACAAGATGACAGAACAATGACGAAGGGCATGCCGGGAGGAACTCATGCACTACAGAGGAAAGGGGGCGGGCACGTACAGTTCACATTCAAGCCACAAGTACTCTTCTTGGATGTTGCACAAACAAATCCTAACGTCTTGAAAGCATTGCAGCATGTTTGTGTCCCACTTCCCGTGGCTGCGGGACGACTGACACGAACGGACAAACACAATCTGTGGCGTTTAGCGTGACATAGTCTTGCAGGCATAGTGCTGTCTCACTGCAATATTATACCGCTGGAGGAAACAGTCCATCTGGCCATGAAACTCATTTGAACGTCTAGCTACAGCAACTAACAATATCATGATTTATTCAGGATGTGTGGAATCAGCACGTCCCGGAGACAGCTTCCGAAATCGTGAGCATTCTCTGGTGGTAGGGGCGTTCAAGATGGCGCTCAGGTGGGAGGTAAAGTTTAGTGGTTGGGGAGTTTTTTTGAGTTTTTCATGACCTGAATGTTAATTTTTGCTTTTTTTGACTACAGAAAAATAAGGACTTAACACTAGTTGTTTAAACTTCAGTTATAATTGAAAGAAAAAAAACGATTTTTTTTTAGGTTTAAAAAGTCCGATATGAGTAACACTGGGAAAAGAAAAGAGAGTGCTGGGTCTTCGAAGGAGAACTCTAAGATACCTCAATCGTATATGTATAGCACTACAAAAAAATCGATGGCAACTAAAGGGAAAAGTGAAGCAGCTGCAGGGGCAGCAAGAGGGCGGAGGCGCCGCGCGCCCGGCCGAAGTGTTGGACCGGTGCGCTTTACGTGCTGAAATAAACACGCGACAGCCCCGAAATGTTTCCAGAGTGCTGTGCACTGAAGACTTGCCTGGTGCTCCTCCGTGCAGATTCTTTGTCCTCCTCCAGTGCGGGACGAGCCAACACAAGGGAGCGCATTCGCCAACATCCAGGCACGCAATGCGATTTGGAAAGCAGCTCCTTTCCAAAGAGTTGCACACGAACGATCCTTCAGTCCCGCTCGGGGGGCACGGAGCCCCCGCCACACACAGCTTCAAGTAGCGAGTCAGGCGCCAGGGCTTTCGCTTACGGCCACACCACCCTGAACACGCCTGATCTCGTCTGACCTTGGAAGCTAAGCAGGGTCGGGCCTGGTTAGTACTTGGATGGGAGACCGCCTGGGAATACCAGGTGCTATAAGCTCTTGCTCTCCCGGCCAGCAGGGGTCGCCGTTGGTGCCGTAGGCTTTGGGAGGAAAACCTGCAGGATGGAAAGGTGATCTATAGCCTCATCTCTAGAGATGTTTTGTTGCTGTGGCATGTGTGTGACCCATATTCAAAAAAAAAAAACCCGTCTGTAAAACGAATATCGAAGCTGCCTCTAAATCTGCAAATGAAGATGAGTCGATAAACCACTCGTTTTTCGTATAACTAGACATATATTCATTTGTTACCGATTTCATTCATTGAGCACGGATACAATAGAGGTACAGCCATTCACTGTTTGACATGTCTGCACTGGTACAGAACCGAGCAATCAGAAAACGGGTGAAACTGTCTTTAGACTCAGCATACAGTACCGAGGCCCCCCATGACCAAATAAAGGCTAACCTCGATAATCAGCCTAAAGAACGCAGACTACAGCAAAACGACTGACTTTGAAAAGGGAATGAACGTCCGGAAGGAGTAGTGGAACTAGCTTGAGATGCTTCTCCGGACCCCTAACTAAAAGCCAGCGAGAACCAGCAGCGGCGTCCACTCCTGTTGAACCGGGATCCTTCCGCAGCCACGCAGCTCGTGGTGTCCTAACCCTCCCGTATCTGATTTTGGACCAAGCACATCAGGGGAGAGCGCGAATGCAGTCCCCCACTACCAGAAATTATGCAGTCGAGATTCCCACATTTGGGGAATTCGCAGGGGTCAGCACAGCCGGAGTGCAATGGCCGAGCCTCGCCCTGGGTGAACCGATTTTTTTCGATTTTTAAGAACTTTATTTTCTTTTCACAAAAAAATACAGGAAATCACAAATCAGAAAGCTTTACATTAATATACATACTTAAAACAGTATATATGATCACATCTCATTACATTTTGACACGGTAACAGTTACATAGCAACAATTTTCTTTTTTTCTGGTGCAAATCACATTCTTTATTTAAACATGATAATGTTTTTCACAGTTTCTTGAGATGTTGACCTATGCTCTCTATTTCCCACAGATTTTCTGCTTCCTCCCTCCCTTCTCTCCACAGATCTCTGAGGTAATAGTTCTCTCGGGTGATGAACAGGGCCAGGCTACCTGCTGCCTTGACTGGGACCTCGATGCCTTTGAACAGCCCCATGTTCCTCACTCTCCACAGGGCGTCTTTCCCACTGTTCACCACGGCCCAGATCCTGTCAAACACGTCAGGAGGAAGCTTGACAGGAGAGATGCCGTATCTAACGAAAGCAGCGGTCAGGGTAAATTGGGGCGAGAGAGCCTGCAACCAATCTTCAAACTGGGCCCAGAAGGCCTTAGCAAAAAAGCAGGACCACAGGAGATGGGTCACAGTCTCCTCCTCGCCGCAGCCCACCCTAACGCAGCGAGGGCTGGGGGTGAGGCCCCTACGGTACAAGAAAGTTCGTACCGGTAAGCACTGGTGGACGACACTCCAGGCTAAATCTCTGTGAATGTTGCACAGAAATTTAGAGGATGTGTGTTTCCACACCTTCCTTGTTTGGGCTGATGTTAAAATGCCCACAGGGGTCTGCCTATTGTTCTGGGGTGCTACGAAATCTTCCAGTTTTTGGACGCTGACATCTCGGAGGGGAATATGGCCAATTGGGTGAGATCTTAGAAAACTTTTAACTGTCCCATAAATTGCAGGGCATGTGTCAGAGAGTGGGACGTCCAGCTTGGGTCTGACACCCCACACTCTGAACACCTCCCTACCTACCCAGAGCCTGGAAAAATAAGTCCAGGTACGCGCTGCAGGTGCTGTTGCAAAGCCTCTCAGCACAGAGGCCAGGAAAATGCACAGCAGCTTCGTAGCAATATCTGGGACAGACTTCCCCCCTGAGGGTAGCGGCCTGTACATTATTTCCCTTCTGAGTCTTTCCTGCTTCCCACCCCATAGAAATTGAAACATCAATCTCCTCAGCACCGCCGCAACACGGTGTGGGATTGGGAAGGTAGAAGCCAGAAAATTCAAGACAGGCAAGAGCTCGGCTTTGATGACCAGCACCTTCCCTGTCATGGTGAGGTCTCGGTCCTTCCATTGCATCAGTTTTTTGTTTAAGATTGGCAATTTGTTCTGCCAATTTACTGTTCCCATCTCTTCTCCAAAATACACCCCCAGGACCTTAATTCTCTTCTCTTGCAGCCTGAGATCATGTCCTTCTTTTGGCTCCCTCCAGTTCTGATAAAAAATCTCACTCTTAGATGTGTTAATTTTTGCGGAGGAAGCCAAAGAGAACCGATCACAGCACTGCAGAGCTCTGCTAATTGAGGCATTGTCAGAGAGGAGCAGGGTGACGTCATCCATGTATAGAGATGTCTTTACCTCTCCTCCCCCACTTCCAGGCACTGGTATCCCATTAATGGCCTGATCCTGGCGCAAGGCACAGGCTAAGGGCTCCATAGCCAAAACGAATAACAAGGGGGATAATGGGCAGCCCTGCCTCACCCCTGAACAGACTTCAAAGGTGCGTGATCTATTGCCATTAACCATGACTCTGCTGTTGCTACCTGTGTACAGCAGGTTAATCCACTTTCTCATGATGGGGCCAAACTTCATGTGCTCAAGTACCGATGTTAAGTACTGCCGGTTTAGGCGGTCAAAGGCCTTTTCTAGGTCTACACCTAAAATGCACAGAGGGAGGGAGCGATCCTCAGAGTACAGACAGACATCCCTCAACAAGGCCAGGTTGTCGCTCATCAGGCGTCCTGCTATCCCACAAGTCTGTTCTTTCCCTACCAGTGAGGCCACTACATTTTGTAGGCGCAGGAAAAGGGCTTTGGACAGGATCTTAGTGTCCACGCCTAACAGGCTGAGGGGTCTCCAGTTCTTTATGTCATTTTTTGCTCCTTTCTTAAACAAGAGAGAGATAGTGCCTTCTCTTAAGGAGTCAGGCAGCAATTCTGTCTTGTAGCTTTCCTCGAATAGGAGCAGTAGCGGATCCTGAAGCAGATCCCAAAAGGTGCAATAAAATTCTTTAGGGAGCCCGTCAGCACCCGGAGTTTTCCCCTTCTGTAAGCTCTCCATAGCCTGTCTCAGCTCTTCTACTGTCAAATCCCTCTCAAGTACTTCCCTATCTTCTTCACTCAAAATGTTTTCTAGCTTTGAGGTAAAAAAATGAATATCTTCATCCTTTACCTCTGTAGAGCTGTACAGTCTTGAGTAGAAGGCCTCGGTGCAGGAGAGGATAGCACTCGGCTCTGTTCTCTCTCGTCCCTCCTCATCAACTACACTTTCCATGACAGTCTTGGAGCCTACCACTTTCCTGAAAAAGAAGCGAGTACACTTCTCATTTTCTTCCAAGAACTGCACTCTGCTTCTTAACAGCACTCCTCGACTACTTTCTTCGGCTATGCTCCGGATGTCCTTTTTTAAAAGGGCGATATCCTCGAGCACATCGAAGCCACTGTGCAGCATCGTGTAGAGACGCTGCAGCTGCCTCTGTTTCCTGGCTAGCACTCCTCTCCGTCTGGCAGCAGCCTTCCTTCCCTCAGCCATGAAAAAGGCCTTTGTCCTCACCTTCACCTCCTCCCACCACTCTCCTACTGACCCGTACAGACACTGCAAGGACAGCCACTGTGATAGTTTCTCCTTGTAGCGGGATACTACCCCCTCGTTCTCTAGCAGCTTTGTGTTGAGTTTCCAGAGGCCTGGGCCAAAGACAGTCCCGCCCTGGAGTTCCACTCTACACCCTAAAGCCTGATGATCTGAGAAGAAGACAGGCTGAAGAGTGACCCCAACAACTTTCACTCTCTCTGAGACAAAGCAATAGTCAATTCTGGAGCTGCTATTCCTCCCTGACCATGTATATCCTGCTGTTGTGGGATATACACATCTATATGTGTCTGAGAGTTTAAAGTCTTGAACTAAGTTTTGCAGGGCCAGTGAGCTGGAATCCAATTTTATCGGCGAGCTAGACTGCCTGTCTGTGTGCTCTAAGATACAATTAAAATCCCCTCCCACTATCACGTCTGTGCTGCATAACAATAGGGGGGAGAGTGCCTTGAGTAGCTCCACCCTTCCTCCTACGTCAGTAGGGCAATACACATTGATTAGCCGCAGGTTAACGGTCCCCCATTCCACATCCACACACAGCAACCTGCCATCTATGACCCTCTGAATACTTTTCAATTTGAATGCCCATCCTTTGAAAAGAATGGCCACGCCAGAGGCTCTGTTGTTATTGTCCCCTGACCAAACAGAAGGCCCTTTATCCCACCTATCTTCAAAACTTTTATACCTCTCTTGATAGGCTAAAGCACACTCCTGCAACATCAACACATCTCCCTCTCTCTGCTGGAGGTAATCAAAGACAGACTGGCATTTAACTCTGTCATTGATACCTCTTGTGTTAAGAGAAATTATGTTAAGAGCCATATTACATAAGAAAGTGGAACCAGTCTTTACAAAACACATTTCTCTTCGGTCTCACCTGTTACCTTTTTCTTTTTCTTTTTCTTCTTACCAATTTCCTGCCAGCCATCCTCTGAATGAGCCTTCATCAGGGTGGCAGCAGTAAAAGCGTTCACAGAGTCCATTTCAAGGAAGGGGGTAGAGGGAGGGGTGGAGAGGTTCCAGCTGTCCCCATCGCCATGCTCTCCTTCCTCCTCGCTCGGGGAGAAAACAGAGTCATTTTTTCTTTTCCTCAAGTCCAGCTCCTGGGAGCACTGAGGGGAAAGGGGTGCAGCCGATGCACCAGTCTCCTCTTCCCCCTCACCCACCAGCTGCTGCAGATCCTCCGTGATGGACTGGATGGAGGAGAGGAGGGCATCTGTAGCACTTGCAGAGTCTGAGAAAAGCAGCTCCGCTGAATCCTGGGTATCCTCGCTGGACCCGCTCCACCGGGGGGCCCCACACTGGCCCTCGTTCTGAGGAGCAGGAGTGGGGGAGGGGTCCTCGCTGTTCTCGGGGGTTTTCAAACCCTCGTGCTTGTCTGGTGCAGTCTGCGGTTGTGGGGGCGTAGTGGATTTCTCTTCCACCAGCCCCGGAGCCACAGCAGGACTGATCCTGGCTGGAGGCTGAGACTCTTTGTCCAACAAGGGTTCTTTGTTTGACTTGTTGTTTGCTTTGGATTTTCGGGCCGGTTTGGCTGAAACAAGCACTGCCTCATCCTTTCTCATTTTGAGTTTATTGGCGTAGGCGTGAGGGCAGTTCTTAAAAACGTGTCCTTCCGAGCCACATAAATTGCACTTTGGCAGCATTGAACAGTCAGAGGCTAAATGTCCCTGTTTGCCACAGGTCTTGCAGCATTTCACAGTGCAGGACGATGCCAGGTGTCCCACAGCACCACAGCGCCGACACACCTTTGGTTGTCCCACATAAAACACATAGCCATTGCAGGCGCCCAGCCGGATTGTAGAGGGCAGGTGCCTTAAGCCTCCATTTACGCTGTCCGGTAGCAAGCGAACCTCGAATTTCCTTGCTCCTGTTTTTATACCATCAACATCTCTAACCTCAGTTCCATGGTGGACGGTGCAGTACTGGTTAAGCCAGGTGTGAATGTCCTCCGTCTTTGCCAGTTCCGAGAACATAACAACATGCACCGTTTTCCTCTCTCTCTGTGTCAGAGGCTGCAAGTTGATCTTCTCAAGTGCAGGAACTTTGCCTCTTTTTGCCTCAAACACATCCACGCATTGTTCAAACAGAGGATAGGTAGCAAATACAACCTCAAATGCTTTCTGACCTGGGAGAGCGAAGATGAAATCCAAGTGCCGAGGTTCAAAGCCAAGTTCCTTCTGTAACACTTTTCTGCTGAACTGCATACGATCCATGAAGAGGTCATCCAAGAGCTCAAAACGTACAGCATTCTTACGGGATCCAAAGGTTGCCATTTCAAAAACCGCAAATCGAACACTGCTTCCAACAAAAGAAAAACAATCCAACTACTCCACCTACAGGCTGATCAAGGTATCTCCCCTGCCAGGTAAGTATGAGTTAAACAGGCCCCTGCAAGCGGCCCGCACACACAGCACAAATCGCGCAGCCTAGGCCACCTCCTCGCCCCGCACGCCACCGCCTCCTGCTTGGCCCACTCTTTCACACACTCACACGCCACACTAACACTCAAAAGTGTGGGCAAAACGAGAAAACGAGCGCGCCGTTTCCTACACATCTGCAGTCGCCGTTGCGCATTCGCAGCATGTCCCGGGATGCAATTCGGCCTCATTTGCATAACTCCAGACCGGCAGATCGCCACGCAAGCTCGCGACGTGCGCCTGCCACACACCGAACAAACCTTTTCAGCAATTTCCAAAAAACGGGCCTGCTCGCCTGCCCACAAGGCTCCGTCTCTTACCTGCTCTCCAGAGCCTGCTGCCTTCTGTGCTTTTCTCTCGGCACCGCTGCAGTGCACACAACTCCTGCAGCGGGAGGGGGGGAGAAAGTTCCCACGCTCCGCCGCAGGGAAGGCTCGCTCCGTGCGCACACGTCCTTTCGATGCCAGTCCAACAAGTGCTCCGCATTAGCTGCGTCGGGGCTCCGGCGTGTCGCACCTCACCTCACCTCGCCCTACCCCCTCCTTGAATGTCTGCGCTGGGCATGCCCCGCTCTCCTCCGCCTTATCTTATCGCGTGTGAGCACCGACAATGGCCACAATGCCGGGGAATGGCACCTGTAAAGTGTTAATTGGGGCACAGGAACAGCCCGTCTCGTCTCGGGGGGGCCGGCTTCAGAGACAATACAGCAAACACAGCGGGGCGGGGGAAGAAGACGACACCACACATGCGGGTACATTCAGCTCCGGCGGGAACGAGACATTTGTCGGTCTTTTCAAGTGCCGAGAGCCAAGCAATCCTTCACTTGTATCGTTTCTCCCCGGTGACTAGATCTGGCCCTGCGACTCTCGACTGGGCTCACCCCCGGGGCAGCCCAGCAGGTGTGAGCCTGGCCGGCACCCGGATAGGAGATTCCACCCCGGAAAAGCTCCGGTTGCTGCTGCTCCTGCAAGAGGTGTGACTGGGACCAGTAGGGAGCGCTCACCCTGCGGGCTGTGTGGCTCTCTTACGCCCCAGCCTCCTGATGGCGACACTCTGCTGCACAAACAGAGGTCAAACCGAGGTCCCGACCCTCCTTGGCCATTAGGAAACCCCAGGGCGTCTCTCAAAAAGAGACGCCGGGGGTGTCCCTCTGGTGTTAGTGCTCCCCTTTACCCATCAGTCGGGGTCTCCTCCTAATCCCCGTCTCACCTGTAACAATCAATGACGAGGCCCCCCTGTCCGTGAGATTTAGTACTCGCGCAAGAGACCGGGGGCAGAGCGCGAACGCGGTCCCCCGCCCCCCACAAAGTGCGCGCTCCGGGTCCTGCAACACAACGGAAGGGCAGCGAGAAGGAGCCTCTTGCTCTGACGCCGCAAGGCCACAAGAGGGCGGAGGCGCAGCGCGCCCGGCCGACGTGTTGGACCGGTGCGCTTTACGTGCTGAAATAAACACGCGAAAGCCCCGAAATGTTTCCAGAGTGCTGTGCACTGGAGGTTTTTGTCTGGTGAAGACTTGCCTGGTGCTCCTCCGTGCAGATTGTTTGTCCTCCTCCAGTGCGGGACGAGTCAACACAAGGGAGCGCATTCGCCAACATCCAGGCACGCAATGCGATTTGGAAAGCAGCTCCTTTCCAAAGAGTTGCACACGAACGATCCTTCAGTCCCGCTCGGGGGGCACGGAACCCCCGCCACACACAGCTTCAAGTAGCGAGTCAGGCGCCGGGGCTTTCGCTTACGGCCACACCACCCTGAACACGCCCGATCTCGTCTGATCTCGGAAGCTAAGCAGCGTTGGGCCTGGTTAGTACTTGGATGGGAGACTGCCTGGGAATACCAGGTGCTGTAAGCTTTTGCTCTCCCGGCCAGCAGGGGTCGCCGTTGGTGCCGTAGGCTTTGGGAGGAAAACCTGCAGGATGGAAAGGTGATCTATAGCCTCATCTCTAGAGATGTTTTGTTGCTGTGGCATGTGTGTGACCCATATTCAAAAAAAAAAACCCGTCTGTAAAACGAATATCGAAGCTGCCTCTAAATCTGCAAATGAAGATGAGTCGATAAACCACTCGTTTTTCGTATAACTAGACATATATTCATTTGTTACCGATTTCATTCATTGAGCACGGATACAATAGAGGTACAGCCATTCACTGTTTGACATGTCTGCACTGGTACAGAACCGAGCAATCAGAAAACGGGTGAAACTGTCTTTAGACTCAGCATACAGTACCGAGGCCCCCCATGACCAAATAAAGGCTAACCTCGATAATCAGCCTAAAGAACGCAGACTACAGCAAAACGACTGACTTTGAAAAGGGAATGAACGTCCGGAAGGAGTAGTGGAACTAGCTTGAGATGCTTCTCCGGACCCCTAACTAAAAGCCAGCGAGAACCAGCAGCGGCGTCCACTCCTGTCGAACCGGGATCCTTCCGCAGCCACGCAGCTCGTGGTGTCCTAACCCTCCCGTATCTGATTTTGGACCAAGCACATCAGGGGAGAGCGCGAACGCAGTCCCCCACTACCAGAAATTATGCAGTCGAGATTCCCACATTTGGGGAATTCGCAGGGGTCAACACAGCCGGAGTGCAATGGCCAAGCCTCGCTCTAGGTGAACCTCCTTCTTGATCAAGGTATCTCCCCTGCCAGGTAAGTATGAGTTAAACAGGCGCCTGCAAGCGGCCCGCACCCACAGCACAAATCGCGCAGCCTAGGCCACCTCCTCGCCCCGCACGCCACCGCCTCCTGCTGGGCCCACTCTTTCACACACTCACACGCCACACTAACACTCAAAAGTGTGGGCAAAACGAGAAAACGAGCGCGCCGTTTCCTACACATCTGCAGTCGCCGTTGCGCATTCGCAGCATGTCCCGGGATGCAATTCGGCCTCATTTGCATAACTCCAGACCGGCAGATCGCCACGCAAGCTCGCGACGTGCGCCTGCCACACACCGAACAAACCTTTTCAGCAATTTCCAAAAAACGGGCCTGCTCGCCTGCCCACAAGGCTCCGTCTCTTACCTGCTCTCCAGAGCCTGCTGCCTTCTGTGCTTTTCTCTCGGCACCGCTGCAGTGCACACAACTCCTGCAGCGGGAGGGGGGGAGAAAGTTCCCGCGCTCCGCCGCAGGGAAGGCTCGCTCCGTGCGCACACGTCCTTTCGATGCCAGTCCAACAAGTGCTCCGCATTAGCTGCGTCGGGGCTCCGGCGTGTCGCACCTCACCTCACCTCGCCCTACCCCCTCCTTGAATGTCTGCCGCTGGGCATGCCCCGCTCTCCTCCGCCTTATCTTATCGCGTGTCAGCACCGACAATGGCCACAATGCCGGGGAATGGCACCTGTAAAGTGTTAATTGGGGCACAGGAACAGCCCGTCTCGTCTCGGGGGGGCCGGCTTCAGAGACAATACAGCAAACACAGCGGGGCGGGGGAAGAAGACGACACCACACATGCGGGTACATTCAGCTCCGGCGGGAACGAGACATTTGTCGGTCTTTTCAAGTGCCGAGAGCCAAGCAATCCTTCACTTGTATCGTTTCTCCCCGGTGACTAGATCTGGCCCTGCGACTCTCGACTGGGCTCACCCCCGGGGCAGCCCAGCAGGTGTGAGCCTGGCCGGCACCCGGATAGGAGATTCCACCCCGGAAAAGCTCCGGTTGCTGCTGCTCCTGCAAGAGGTGTGACTGGGACCAGTAGGGAGCGCTCACCCTGCGGGCTGTGTGGCTCTCTTACGCCCCAGCCTCCTGATGGCGACACTCTGCTGCACAAACAGAGGTCAAACCGAGGTCCCGACCCTCCTTGGCCATTAGGAAACCCCAGGGCGTCTCTCAAAAAGAGACGCCGGGGGTGTCCCTCTGGTGTTAGTGCTCCCCTTTACCCATCAGTCGGGGTCTCCTCCTAATCCCCGTCTCACCTGTAACAATCAATGACGAGGCCCCCCTGTCCGTGAGATTTAGTACTCGCGCAAGAGACCGGGGGCAGAGCGCGAACGCGGTCCCCCGCCCCCCACAAAGTGCGCGCTCCGGGTTCCCTCTCGGGGCCCTGCAACACAGCGGAAGGGCAGCGAGAAGGAGCCTCTTGCTCTGATGCCGCAAGGCCACAAGAGGGTGGAGGCGCCGCGCGCCCGGCCGACGTGTTGGACCGGTGCGCTTTACGTGCTGAAATAAACACGCGAAAGCCCCGAAATGTTTCCAGAGTGCTGTGCACTGGAGGTTTTTGTCTGGTGAAGACTTGCCTGGTGCTCCTCCGTGCAGATTGTTTGTCCTCCTCCAGTGCGGGACGAGTCAACACAAGGGAGCGCATTCGCCAACATCCAGGCACGCAATGCGATTTGGAAAGCAGCTCCTTTCCAAAGAGTTGCACACGAACGATCCTTCAGTCCCGCTCGGGGGGCACGGAACCCCCGCCACACACAGCTTCAAGTAGCGAGTCAGGCGCCGGGGCTTTCTCTTACGGCCACACCACCCTGAACACGCCCGATCTCGTCTGATCTCGGAAGCTAAGCAGCGTCGGGCCTGGTTAGTACTTGGATGGGAGACTGCCTGGGAATACCAGGTGCTGTAAGCTTTTGCTCTCCCGGCCAGCAGGGGTCGCCGTTGGTGCCGTAGGCTTTGGGAGGAAAACCTGCAGGATGGAAAGGTGATCTATAGCCTCATCTCTAGAGATGTTTTGTTGCTGTGGCATGTGTGTGACCCATATTCAAAAAAAAAAACCCGTCTGTAAAACGAATATCGAAGCTGCCTCTAAATCTGCAAATGAAGATGAGTCGATAAACCACTCGTTTTTCGTATAACTAGACATATATTCATTTCTTACCGATTTCATTCATTGAGCACGGATACAGTAGAGGTACAGCCATTCACTGTTTGACATGTCTGCACTGGTACAGAACCGAGCAATCAGAAAACGGGTGAAACTGTCTTTAGACTCAGCATACAGTACCGAGGCCCCCCATGACCAAATAAAGGCTAACCTCGATAATCAACCTAAAGAACGCAGACTACAGCAAAACGACTGACTTTGAAAAGGGAATGAACGTCCGGAAGGAGTAGTGGAACTAGCTTGAGATGCTTCTCCGGACCCCTAACTAAAAGCCAGCGAGAACCAGCAGCGGCGTCCACTCCTGTCGAACCGGGATCCTTCTGCAGCCACGCAGCTCGTGGTGTCCTAACCCTCCCGTATCTGATTTTGGACCAAGCACATCAGGGGAGAGCGCGAACGCAGTCCCCCACTACCAGAAATTATGCAGTCGAGATTCCCACATTTGGGGAATTCGCAGGGGTCAGCACAGCCGGAGTGCAATGGCCGAGCCTCGCCCTGGGTGAACCTCCTTCTTGATCAAGGTATCTCCCCTGCCAGGTAAGTATGAGTTAAACAGGCCCCTGCAAGCGGCCCGCACCCACAGCACAAATCGCGCAGCCTAGGCCACCTCCTCGCCCCGCACGCCACCGCCTCCTGCTGGGCCCACTCTGTCACACACTCACACGCCACACTAACACTCAAAAGTGTGGGCAAAACGAGAAAACGAGCGCGCCGTTTCCTACACATCTGCAGTCGCCGTTGCGCATTCGCAGCATGTCCCGGGATGCAATTCGGCCTCATTTGCATAACTCCAGACCGGCAGATCGCCACGCAAGCTCGCGACGTGCGCCTGCCACACACCGAACAAACCTTTTCAGCAATTTCCAAAAAACGGGCCTGCTCGCCTGCCCACAAGGCTCCGTCTCTTACCTGCTCTCCAGAGCCTGCTGCCTTCTGTGCTTTTCTCTCGGCACCGCTGCAGTGCACACAACTCCTGCAGCGGGAGGGGGGGAGAAAGTTCCCGCGCTCCGCCGCAGGGAAGGCTCGCTCCGTGCGCACACGTCCTTTCGATGCCAGTCCAACAAGTGCTCCGCATTAGCTGCGTCGGGGCTCCGGCGTGTCGCACCTCACCTCACCTCGCACTGCCCCCTCCTTGAATGTCTGCCGCTGGGCATGCCCCGCTCTCCTCCACCTTATCTTATCGCGTGTGAGCACCGACAATGGCCACAATGCCGGGGAACGGCACCTGTAAAGTGTTAATTGGGGCACAGGAACAGCCCGTCTCGTCTCGGGGGGGCCGGCTTCAGAGACAATACAGCAAACACAGCGGGGCGGGGGAAGAAGACGACACCACACATGCGGGTACATTCAGCTCCGGCGGGAACGAGACATTTGTCGGTCTTTTCAAGTGCCGAGAGCCGAGCAATCCTTCACTTGTATCGTTTCTCCCCGGTGACTAGATCTGGCCCTGCGACTCTCGACTGGGCTCACCCCCGGGGCAGCCCAGCAGGTGTGAGCCTGGCCGGCACCCGGATAGGAGATTCCACCCCGGAAAAGCTCCGGTTGCTGCTGCTCCTGCAAGAGGTGTGACTGGGACCAGTAGGGAGCGCTCACCCTGCGGGCTGTGTAGCTCTCTTACGCCCCAGCCTCCTGATGGCGACACTCTGCTGCACAAACAGAGGTCAAACCGAGGTCCCGACCCTCCTTGGCCATTAGGAAACCCCAGGGCGTCTCTCAAAAAGAGACGCCGGGGGTGTCCCTCTGGTGTTAGTGCTCCCCTTTACCCATCAGTCGGGGTCTCCTCCTAATCCCCGTCTCACCTGTAACAATCAATGACGAGGCCCCCCTGTCCGTGAGATTTAGTACTCGCGCAAGAGACCGGGGGCAGAGCGTGAATATAAAACAGCTAATGTTTCTAGAGATAAAGTTTCTGAGATGCTTCTAATTACTTTTTATTACCAGGGACAGTTTAATTCACCTTGTACAGTACTGTTAGACCAAGATGCTTTTTTTAAAAGTTATTTAACATTTTATAGAACTTTGTCTACTATGGCAACATGATGAGCTTGGTGAAACTTGGAAAAATACTGCTTGGCCACTTATCTTAATATAAAGATAGGATAAAGGTTTATCTTTTGCACCTACCTGACCCCCAGGGAAGGCCAATGCTTTCTAAGTTGATGGTTCCCTACAGTAGACTGTACTTTAATTTCAAAGGTAATGTATATTGACCCAAATCAGTTTTGGAATCCAATCTACTGACGAGATGGAGCACATCCTTTTTTCAGGATTTTAGCATCATACGTTTGGTATATTTAGTCCCTAATGCTGAAAGAAATGATCATAGAACATTTGGACACTTTGTGGGCTTGAAATACAAAGCAAATCATGTTCTATGGTACAAGATAAATACAAAACTTAAGCTTTTATTTTAATTAGATTTGTTTATGAAGCATAAGCAATCATTTATTACATTAATATATGTGAAAATAACATTTTAGCATCATACGTTTAGTATATTTAGTCCCTAATGCTGAAAGAAATGATCATAGAACATGACATCTAACCTTACCTGCGGTGTTTTTAATCCCTATTGCATAATGCACGGTGAAAGCATTGCATACATGTTTCTGACAATGAGGAATGGGCCCCTGAGACAGTCATTTGCCTGTTACACAAATGATCGTATTTTACTAAAGATTCTGTTTGGGATTCAGATGTGCATTCGGACAGCAATCCCTTTCAAGAAATGATACGCTCTGGATGAGGTCAAAGGTGCTGGAACACTGTATTTAGGATGTGTTTGCAGTGATTGTGTGTCTCCTGCTTCAACGCAGTGATATATAGATGTGCTCCTGTAATTTATTGGTACAAGCCCAGGGCAGTAAGCAGTCTGAGGATTTATTTCCAGACGGCATAGAGCAGTGAAGCAGTGAAGTAGTGCAACACACTGGATCATTATATTATTAGAATCTATTCTACTTAAATTATTACATTATACACAATTTGAGTTCATTTTAAAAAGTAAAATGTAATGAAAGGAATGCATTTTCATAAGAAAGATAATACCGATATGCATGTGATAATCTTCCTTATATCATGTAGTGCGTCATTTGGACACTTTGTGGGCTTGAAATACAAAGAAAATCATGTTCTATGGTACAAGATAAATACAAAACTTAAGCTTTTATTTTAATTAGATTTGTTTATAAAACATAAGCAATCATTTATTACATTAATATATGTGAAAATAACATTTTAGCAACATATTATTACATACAGGTCTCTAGCTTCAACACAGTGATATATACATATATGCTCAGTGATTTATTGGTACGTGCCCAGGTCAATAATCAGAATGAGGATTTATTTCCAGATGGGCTACAGGTAGTGTTGTGAAATACTTCAACACACTGGATCGCAGATTTAGACCCCCTGCACTCTTACTCGTTAAAAACCAAAGAAATGAAGATATGTAGCAATCACATTGTAACAGGGGTGACAGTGACATAATGCTTATACTAGTGGACTTCTGGTACCTTTAGGGTAAGGTGTTTCCTGAAGGGCTCTCAAACTCCGCATTTCAGATGCATAGCTGTATCGCTGATGTGTTGCACCTCAGAATCACTTTTAAACCTTACTTCTGGTTTCTTTAATCCCTATTGCTCAACGCATGGTGAAAGTATTGCATAAATGTGTCTGAAAATGAGCAATGGGCACCTGAGAGACTCATTTGCCTGTTTCACAAATGATCATATTTGACTAGAGATTCTGTTTGGGATTCAGTTGTGCATTCTGACAGCAATCCCTTTAAAAAAACGATACATTCTGGATGAGGTCAAAGGTGCAGGAACACTGTATTTAGGATGTGTTTGCACTTATTCTGTGTCTCTAGCTTCAACACAGTGATATATATATATATGCTCACTGATTTTTTGGTACATGCCCAGGGCAATAATCATTATGAGGATTTATTTCCAGATGTGCTAGGGGTAGTGTTGTGAAATACTTCAATACACTGGATCGCAGGTTTAAACCCCCTGCACTCTTACTCCTTAAAAACCAACAAATGCAGATATGTAGCAATCATATTGTCGCAGACACTCATTTGCCTGTTTCACAAATGATCATATTTTACTAGAGATTATGTTTGGGATACGGGTGTGCATTCTGACAGCAATCTCTTTCAAAAAATGATTTTACCTTATCGCGACTTTGCCCTTCTTGCCTCTTTGGACAATATCTCCATCTTGTGGTCGTTGTTGGTAATGTCTAGACAATATCTCCATCTTGTGGTCGTTGTTGGTAATGTCTTCTTATGCCCTTTTTTATTTCAATTCTCTATTAGTTGATTCTAGAATCTCTACAATGGAGTTGAAAACATCAGTTTTATAGCAGACAATATGACATTATTTATAGTCCAATTAGAAACTTATTACCCTGTTTTTTAACATAATAACACATTAAAATTGATTAAAACTAAGTTTGGAACACCAGGGAACATAACAAATGATTTTTAGGAAAACCATGAGGTTCTCTGTGTCCGATGCCTGCAAGGGGAGAAAGCTAGAATCCTTTGATTTTTTCAAAATTTGAAAATAAACATTATTTAACAACAGCTTTCATTCCTAGGAGTGAAAAACAACCATTTTTGAAGACATATTAGTTTCTAAAACACTACAATAAAGTTAAAAACATCCGTTTTATATTACATTATTTTGTGTGAAATTTGTCATTTTTTGCACTATTTTTAATAAAATCTCTAATTAAAAGTGATTAAAATTAAGATTGGAACAACAAGGAACACAAAAAAAAAGATTTTAAGGAAAAAAATGATGTCTTCTGTGCCAGGTGCCTGCAAGGGGAGAAAGCTAGAATCCTACCCAGGCTCCTGGAGCTCTGTCCTGGCTAAAGGAGGGTGAATCCATCCCCTTCAAAGCTCCATGAAAAAATGATATTTTTAAATTTGAAAAAAAAACATTATAGAACAACATCTCTTGGTCCACAGAGTGCAAAAATCCAACTTTGAAGAAAATCCATTGACTGATCCCTGAATTCTGAAGTTTCTTCGCATGATATAGGGCTTGCAACCACTTTCTGGAAAATGATAAAAAATGCCAAAAATGAAAAAAAAGTTATCAATTCTAGAGCCTAAGAGGAAAACAAGACAAATGTATATCTCCAAAAAATTTTATGTGCTTCAGAAGAGCCCAGGAAAGTTTTTTGCATACATGAAACCACGCCCTTTTGCACGTAAGCAGACATGGTTGCACACACGACTGCAAGAAAGCACGCGTGCATGCGAAGTCATCCTGTTGAGCATTTGAGAAGCCGCACCACGCCGCACTTGAAATAGCTCTTACATTAGTGGTAGACGCAGGAATCGCCTTTTTATTTACGCTCTTACCAACGCGATGGAAAGCGAAACAAAGCAAAGCAGAGCAAAACAAAACGAACAAACGAAAACCCTCACGTCCCGCACTTGCATATAACGCCGTTACGTGCACCCCCAACATTCTTCTTTGCGCATCTGTGAAAGGTAAACTCTTGAGCAAACTCTGAACCAGCTCTAAGGAAACTAATCCGATTAGACGTTACTTTGACTCATCTTTTTACGCTCAGTGCTGGATTACTCAAACTCCAGCTAGGGTTAGGGTTAGCATTCCCACGCTACTTAGACACTTTGTTTACGCTCAGTGCTGGATTTTGGGAACTTCAGGACGAGTGGGAATTTTCTCCTATCTGTCCATTCTGTTTTGTTTTGGAGACTCTTGGCTGCCTATGTTGTACAGTGCAGCGTGAAGGAAACATTTTCCAAAACTGTGTCGGCTCAAAAGTTGTAAGAAAACCTCTCCAGCTGCTTTAACTCTCTTCATTTTTGTCATTTAATGTGACACTCGATGTATAACTGGAGCCTCACATATGCAAATGGTGAGGCTCCAGTTCGATACCCAGTTCAACACCACTTTACAGTAAATGACAAAAGCATGGCAGACTGTGCCGGACCGGCAGATAACTCTTGTCTGTCGGCACTATGTGGCAGCGTTGCATGACAACTCATCTCACCACGGGAAGGAACCTAACAGCTTTGGTAAAAGAGGAGGAAAGGACCTGGCCCATATGAGGCTCAAACCCACGACCGTGGCATTATTAGCACCACGATCTAACCAACTGAGCTAACCGGCCTCACAACAGTGGTCCTCTCTGTGCTGCAAAAAATCGAAATCAGGGAATTTCTTTTGTCCTCCTTTGAATAGAAAGCCGTGTAATTCAGTGTACGGGCTTTCTCGTGCAGTTTCATGGTTCTTGTAACCCAAATCCTACACTGGCCTGAAGTGCCCCCCCATTTCACAGCATTTTTCAGCTGATTTAAAATGTACCTAAAGGAGAAGCATTATTGAAGACCATCAATTACCAAGAGCTTTTGTCAAAGGTTTTGGTGGTCATTTTTAATGACCACAGAGCGCTGTGACCTCGGTTTTACATCTCATCCAAAAGACAGCGCCCTTTTACAACACAGCTTCTCCGTCACTATATTGGGACATTGGGACCCGCACAGACCTCAGGGTGAGCGCCCCCCCGCTGGCACCATTAACACCACTTCCAGCTGGAAGCTTTGTTTTTCCCTGTAGCTCACCCTCATCCAGGTACTGACCTGGCTCACACCTGCTTAGCTTCAGTGGGTTTTCAGTTGCGAGTTGCAAGGGGATGCAAGTGATGGAACCGCTCGCTGCAAAAGCCACTGCATTAGCCGGGAATCAAACCCAAGCCCCCCGCATAGCGGGCGAGAATTCTACCACTGAACTACCAATGCCCAATGCCTGTACCTTCAAAAAAGACGCTTTTTGGTGCTCTGTTCAAAAAGCGTCGACATCTGCTTCCAGCTGCAAAATGCCATCCGCGGAAGCTGAAGAATTTATTTATTTAGACACCGCTCAGAATCCCCTGTAAGATTATCCCTCAATTCTGTTGTGCAGTGCTTTACCTCTTTCAAAAGGCTTCACTTTCCTAGTCACATTCCAAGGCTCATCGAACCCGTGCTGTTTCCTCCAGCGGTATAGTATTGCAGTAAGACAGCACGATGCCTGCAAGACTATGTCACGCTAAACGCCACAGATTGTGTTTGTCCGTTCGTGTCAGTCCTGCAGCCACGGGAAGTGGGACACAAACATGCTGCAATGCTTTCAGGACGTTAGGATTTGTTTATGCAACATCCGAGAAGAGTACTTGTGGCTTGAATGTGAACTGTACGTGCCCGCCCCCTTTCCTCTGTAGTGCATGAGTTCCTCCCGGCATGCCCTTCGTCATTGTTCTGTCATCTTGTATTTAAAGGGTTGTATTTGTGCTGCTGAAAATAAGCAACGGTTTTCTCACAACGCCCTTTGTTCCTGACGGAGCCCTTGTCTGTCATGAAATTCTTAAAAACCTCAAGCTAGAAGAAGAAGACGACAAATATGAAGCGTTACGGCAACGACATGCCATGAGACGATCGATAACGATTTCCATAGGATCCCCGCGGTTGCCTGGCAACCGTCAGCTTTGCGCAGTGGCAGTATCGTAGCCTGTGAGGTTTAGCCGAGGCGCGATTTTTGCTAGTTGAAAACTTTTCCCAATACCCCGCTTCCGCCGGTTTGCAATACAATCGGCGAAATCAATTTTTGACAGTCTCGTCAGAGACTGAGCAAGGTGTTTAAAGACAGATTTTGTCATAGTTACATAATGGTAGAAAGAAACGAGCTTCCCAGTGGGCAAAAGCCGTATAATATACGTCTATTAAACGCATACCTTAGACATCTAAATATGGTCTGCAATTCGTCTAGAATGAAATTCTAATATACGTCTACTGTTATACGTCAATTATACGTCTATGATTAGATGTTCATTATACATAAATGGTTGGAGTTCTATTATACGGATAAATTCAGAGGACTATCATACATATATGGTAGGTGTTACGGATAACTTTAGAGGACTATTATACGTATATGGGTAGAGGTCTATTATACATCAAAGATAGGTTTTACAGGTGTAGAAACTAGTAAATCAAGTCAATGATTAGGTTTAGAAATTTATTCTGAAAATAAACATTCACACCTGAAACATATGTATTTCAAATTATACATTGTATACAATCAATCAACAATCATCATATGGGCAATAATCATAAAAAACACAACTAGTCTTAAACTTCAGCTTCAAATTCTGGTAACATGGCAATATACAGTATAGTAACGACAAACACAAACTAATTACATTAACACACTAAGTCAAAACCACATTTTGATTCAAATATACATTTTAAAATGTACAACTTCTATATTTCCAAGAAAAAAAAATATTACAATGGAAGTTAAGACGATTTTTGTCCACTATTTGAAAAGCCTGTCTAATTTTCCTAACAGTTAGAACCAAAAACCTATTATTTTCAGTGTCCAGATCTCCTGGCCCCCTGCCTTGCATTCTTTAAGTAACACATTGCATGCTCCATTATTTCTTTTTCTGCTGATTTAGGGCGGGACTTCAGCACCGCAGCTAGGAGAAAATTATATAATATTACTTCCCAAATAAATGATGATTAATATCTTCTTTAGTATAATCTAAAAAATGAACGGTTTACTAAGCTCAAAGCTGAAATAAATGTATAAAATTTGGCTTGCATCATAGCAGTTGAGCAATAAAGTCTGTCCTAATTAAAGAGTACCCAAAGTTTGAAAGTACAACATAGAATAAGAATAGAGAAACGGCAAAACGATTTTGTGTCATCTTCCCCATTCACACTATTTTTATGTGCCATTTTTTGCTTATTCACGTACTATTTTAATCAAAATAATATTAAGAAAGATCTGTATGTATTCAGATAGTATTATTATTGTTCATACTTGCTTGTCAAAAGAGGATTGCTGAGATATTTGCGGATATACTTCTACGTTTGAAAAACGTGTCCAAAATGGTGACCAACGAATACTAGCAATGCATTGTGGTATATAACCGGAAAATATGCTGGGTTCGATATTTTCTCAACGTATGCGTTTATTAATGTTGTCGATATTATGGTTGAAATTTAACATTGATAATACATCGCGGCTATGTGCCCCCTGCTATGAGCTGATGTGCAATTTTAACACATGCAGTTAGTAAGGATCGGTCACTGTTGTATGGTATTATATACAGTATAATGACATTATGGAATAGGATGGGGACAGGCCTGGCATCACGGGGGGAGGGAGGAATGTCGCCCCTTCAGTTTTGGGCAACAAGATTTACCTAACTTAATTTGCGCCCTAAAAAAATAGTTGTACTTTGTCAATGGTCAGACAACACTAAATGACACGAACAGTCACTCAGTCTGTTTGATGGGCAGGAGGGCTATCCGTCCAGGAACTGCACATATCAGTGTCGTTATTGAGTGTCAACATTACGATCCTGTTTGCTCAGGTGGACCGATTCCTTGCAGTAGTTTATCATTATACTTAAAATCATTATATAACTAGGACTAGTTATAGCAGTCTTTGCTTTCTGTTGGTTTTACAACAATTTTTTCTTAACGATTCAGAACGTCCATGTAGCTGCAAAAATGAACGCTTATGGTACTTTTCGCTCCAGGCTATACAAACCGTGAGAGTGACGAAAAATGTGAAACTGAACTTCATCGCAAATACCAGATTGCTAGTCGTTATCTTCTATCATGAAGCACTAATCAGTGGCATAGCTGCAAGATTTCATTTGGGTAGCTGCACCATACAGCTCCGTTTCAACCGAAATATCACCCCCCCCTCAGAATTTCAGAAGCCCCCCTACAGATTTTTCCCCGGGCACCGCGCACTGATGGGGGACGGGGTGTCCAGGAAATGGTATCAGCTTTTCTCAAGAAAATAAAAATAGAAACTCTATAGGCACTCAAACATTTTACTGTTTTTTTCAGGCAGGTGGCAAGACCCCTCAGCAAAACCCTTGTATGCCAAGCTGTGGGCATTGATTCGTCGAATATACGTATATTCACGGCGAAAATACGGCTATACGTATATATACGTCGCCTCGACGTATAATCAATGTCGAATTGCAACCGTAAACCGGAGCTGAACGGGCCCCACTGGCTCATTTGTAAGGCCAGGTGCATTGCCAACCACGACCGGCAGGGCAGAGGCTTTAAAGGTGGCCTGGGCTCCTGCAGCTGTGCAGCCACGCACTCTGGTTTCTCTTCATCTCGTACAAATCTTTCGCCTTTTACTAAAGATTTCCGTGGAGAGAAGCATGAATGAGTTCCATGCAATTTTTGTGCTTCCCTGCCTTCGGGTGGTTGCAGCTGGGCTGGTCAAAGAGAGAAAACAAAACCGCTCACAAGAAAACGGCCACAATCGCCATAACAATAACGATTGCGAACGTTTTTGTTTTCTCTCTTTGACCAGCCCAGCTGCGCCCCACCCGAAGGCAGGGAAGCACGAAAATTGCATGGAACTCATTCATGCTCCCCTCCACGGAAATCTTTAGTAAAAGGCGAAAGATTTGTACGAGATGAAGAAAAACCAGAGTGCGTGGCTGCACAGCTGCAGGAGCCCAGGCCGCCTTCAAAGCCTCTGCGCTGCCGGTCGTGGTTGGCAATGCACCTGGCCTTACAAACGAGTCAGTGGGGCCGGTTCAGCTCCGGGCTCATCGCCTGCGGCTCTCGGCTTGCGGGCGTGCCCAATCTGTGCGATAACTCGGAAAACACCCGGCCACACTGTGCCGGAAACGACGCACTCTGGGAAGCCGCTATGCAAAGCGAGGTCCCAAGATCCCCTGTGGCCGGACACTTCCCACCCCCAAAGAAAAGAGCGCCAATCAGACAGCCAGAGACCGAGGACTCGCGGAGCAGACGGCCACAATCGCCATAACAAGAGCGATTGCGAGCGTTTTTGTTTTCTCTCTTTCACCTGCCCAGCTGCACCCCACCCAAAGGCAGGGAAGCACAAAAATTGCATAGAACTCATTCATGTTTCTCTCCACGGAAGTCTTTAGTAAAAGGCAAAAGATTTGTACGAGATGAAGAAAAACCAGAGTGCGTGGCTGCACAGCTTCAGGAGCCCAGGCCGCCTTCAAAGCCTCTGCGCTGCCGGTCGTGGTTGGCAATGCACCTGGCCTTACAAACGAGCCAGTGGGGCCCATTCAGCTCCGGGCTCATCGCCTGCGGCTCACGGCTTGCGGGCATGCCCAATCCGTGCGATAACTCGGAAAGCACTCGGCCATACTGTGCCGGAAACGACGCACTGTAAGGCGCCTTGAAGCGTGCACCCCCAACATTCTTCTTTGCACATCTGTGAAAGGTAAACTCTTGAGCAAACTCTGAACCAGCTCTAAGTAAACTAATCCGATTAGACGTTACTTTGACTCATCCTTTAAGGGACCCTTGATAATTGGAGAAATCAATTATTTCGAATGAATACTGTATGCATTAAAAGACAGCTATACACAGAAAACATGCAGGACACTGCTCATGATGTTTCCCGAGCCGAAACACAGTGCGTTTTTCCAAGCCATCTGACAAAGTCCACCCACTGAAAACTGCAGCAGATCGTGTAAAGACGTTCAACTTTGTAACTACTGCACGCACAGGAAGCAGAATAAATTCCTCTTTTCAAACTGTCAAAGGTTTGCTTTGTGAACGCTGCAGGACATTGCACAATCTCTTTTGAACGGGGACAAACGATTTCTTATGGGACACAGTAAGTACAGACGTTTAAAAAGCTCCACTCATGCCGACGATGCAGCATGAAGAAGTGCAACCTAACGTTTGACAGACAAAAGCCGGGCGCCGCTACGAGCAATATGAAATCAAACTGACAGCACACGGCGTTTCGCGCTGACTCAAAAGTGATCTCGACAGACGCTGTTCTCTGCATAACGCTGAAAGAGCTAAAGAGCGTTTCTGTTGAGACGTAACCCAGTGGGCAAAAGACGTATAATATACGTCTATTAAACGCATACCTTAGACGTCTAAATGTGGTCTGCAATTCGTCTAGAATGAAATTCTAATATACGTCTATTGTTATACGTCAATTATACGTCTATGATTAGATGTTCATTATACGTAAATGGTTGGAGTTCTATTATACGGATAAATTTAGAGGACTATTATACATATATGGTAGGAGTTCCGGATAACTTTAGAGGACTATTCTACGTATATGGTTAGAGGTCTATTATACGGATAACTTTAGAGGTCTATTATAATTATATGGGTAGAGGTCTATTATACGGATAACTTTAGAGGTCTATTATACGTATATGGGTAGAGGTCTATTATACGGATAACTTTAGAGGTCTATTATACGTATATGGGTAGAGGTCTATTATACATCAAAGTTAGGTTTTACAGGTGTAGAAACTAGTAAATCAAGCCAATGATTAGGTTTAGAAATTTATTCTGAAAATACACATTCACACCTGAAACATATGTATTTCAAATTATACATTGTATACAATCAATCAACAATCAACATATGAGCAATAATCATAAAAATCACAACTAGTCTTAAACTTCAGCTACAAATTCTGGTAACATGGCAATATACAGTATAGTAACGACAAACACAAACTAATTACATTAACACACTAACTCAAAACCACATTTTGATTCAAATATACATTTTAAAATGTACAACTTCTATATTTCCAAGAAAAAAAAATATTACAATGGAAGTTAAGACGATTTTTGTCCACTATTTGCAAACCCTGTCTAATTTTCCTAACAGTTAGAACCAAAAACCTATTATTTTCAGTGTCCAGATCTCCTGGCCCCCTGCCTTGCATTCTTTAAGTAACACATTGCATGCTCCTTTATTTCTTTTTCTGCTGATTTAGGGCGGGACTTCAGCACCGCAGCTAGGAGAAAATTATATAATATTACTTCCCAAATAAATGATGATTAATATCTTCTTTAGTATAATCTAAAAAATGAACGGTTTACTAAGCTCAAAGCTGAAATAAATGTATAAAATTTGGCTTGCATCATAGCAGTTGAGCAATAAAGTCTGTCCTAATTAAAGAGTACCCAAAGTTTGAAAGTACAACATAGAATAAGAATAGAGAAACAGCAAAACGATTTTGTGTCATCTTCCCCATTCACACTATTTTTATGTGCCATTTTTTGCTTATTCACGTACTATTTTAATCAAAATAATATTAAGAAAGATCTGTATGTATTCAGATAGTATTATTATTGTTCATACTTGCTCGTCAAAAGAGGATTGCTGAGATATTTGCGGATATACTTCTACGTTTGAAAAACGTGTCCAAAATGGTGACCAACGAATACTAGCAATGCATTGTGGTATATAACCGGAAAATATGCTGGGTTCGATATTTTCTCAACGTATGCGTTTATTAATGTTGTCGATATTATGGTTGAAATTTAACGTTGATAATACATCGCGGCTATGTGCCCCCTGCTATGAGCTGATGTGCAATTTTAACACATGCAGTTAGTAAGGATCGGTCACTGTTGTATGGTATTATATACAGTATAATGACATTATGGAATAGGATGGGGACAGGCCTGGCATCACGGGGGGAGGGAGGAATGTCGCCCCTTCAGTTTTGGGCAAAAAGATTTACCTACCTTAATTTGCGCCCTAAAAAAATAGTTGTACTTTGTCAATGGTCAGACAACACTAAATGACACGAACAGTCACTCAGTCTGTTTGATGGGCAGGAGGGCTATCCGTCCAGGAACTGCACATATCAGTGTCGTTATTGAGTGTCAACATTACGATCCTGTTTGCTCAGGTGGACCGATTCCTTGCAGTAGTTTATCATTATACTTAAAATCATTATATAACTAGGACTAGTTATAGCAGTCTGTGCTTTCTGTTGGTTTTACAACATTTTTTTCTTAACGATTCAGAACGTCCATGTAGCTGCAAAAATGAACGCTTATGGTACTTTTCGCTCCAGGCAATACAAACCGTGAGAGTGACGAAAAATGTGAAACTGAACTTCATCGCAAATACCAGATTGCTAGTCGTTATCTTCTATCATGAAGCACTAATCAATGGCATAGCTGCGAGATTTCATCTGGGTAGCTGCACCATACAGCTCCGTTTCAACTGAAATATCACCCCCCCTCAGAATTTCAGAAGCCCCCCTACAGATTTTTCCCCGGGCACCACGCACTGATGGGAGACGGGGTGTCCAGGAAATGGTATCAGCTTTTCTCAAGAAAATAAAAATAGAAACTCTATAGGCACTCAAACATTTTACTGTTTTTTTTCAGGCAGGTGGCAAGACCCCCTCCGCAAAACCCTTGTATGCCAAGCTGTGGGCATTGATTCGTCGAATATACGTATATTCACAGCGAAAATATGGCTATACGTACACACGATACATACAGTAAAAAGCCTCAGGCACTGTGTTAGATGTGTTTTCGACGTTATATATGCGTTTATTAATGTCGTCGATTTTACGGTTGCAATTCGACGTTGATTATACGTCGAGGCGACGTATATATACGTATAGCCGTATTTTCGATGTGAATATACTGTATTCGACGAATCAATGCCCACTGGGTAAACTCTTGAGCAAACTCTGAACCAGCTCTAAGGAAACTAATCCGATTAGACGTTACTTTGACTCATCTTTTTACGCTCAGTGCTGGATTGCTCAAACTCCAGCTAGGGTTAGGGTTAGCATTCCCACGCTACTTAGACACTTTGTTTACGCTCAGTGCTGAATTTTGGGAACTTCAGGACGAGTGGGAATTTTCTCCTATCTGTCAATTCTGTTTTGTTTTGGAGACTCTTGGCTGCCCATGTTGTTCAGTGCAGCGTGAAGGAAACATTTTCCAAAACTGTGTCAGCTCAAAAGTTGTAAGAAAACCTCTCCAGCTGCTTTAACTCTCTTCATTTTTGTCATTTAATGTGACACTCGATGTATAACTGGAGCCTCACATATGCAAATGGTGAGGCTCCAGTTCGACACCCAGTTCGACACCACTTTACAGTATATGACAAAAGCATGGCAGACTGTGCCGGACCGGCAGATAACTTCTGCTTATTTTTACCATATTAAACATTGGAAATCCAACCACTTGCATTTGTGACACTTGATTTTGGCTCCACCTAAGACACTCTTAAATCTTCAAACACTTTTCTCTTCTCCCGCAACACTCTTGTCTGTCGGCACTATGTGGCTGCGTTGCATGACAACCCATCTCACCACGGAAAGGAACCTAACAGCTTTGGTAAGAGAGGAGAAAAGGACCTGGCCTGTACGGGGCTCAAACCCGTGACCTTGGCGTTATTAGCACCACGCTCTAACCAGCTGAGCTAACTGGCCTCATGACATCAATCCTCTCTGTGCTGCAAAAAATCGATCTCAGGGAATTTCTTTTGCCCTCCTTTGAATAGAAAGCCGTGTAATTCAGTGTACGGGCTTTCTCGTGCAGTTTCATGGTTCTTGTAACCCAAATCCTACACTGGCCTGAAGTGCCCCCCATTTCACAGCATTTTTCAGCTGATTCAAAATGTACCTAAAGGAGAAGCATTATTGAAGACCATCAATTACCAAGAGCTTTTGTCAAAGGTTTTGGTTGTCATTTTTAATGACCACAGAGCGCTGTGACCTCGGTTTTACATCTCATCCAAAAGACAGCGCCCTTTTACAACACAGCATCTCCGTCACTGCACTGGGGCATTGGGACCCGCACAGACCTCAGGGTGAGCGCCCCCCCGCCGGCACCATTAACACCGCTTCCAGATGGAAGCATTGTTTTTCCCTGTAGCTCACCCTCATTCGGGTACTGACCTGGCTCGCACCTACTTAGCTTCAGTGGGTTTGCAGTTGCGAGTTGCAAGGGGATGCAAGTGATGGAGCTGCTCGCTGCAAAAGCCACTGCATTGGCCGGGAATCGAACCCGAGCCTCCCACGTGGCAGGCAAGAAGTCTACCACTGAACCACCAATGCTCAGTGCCTGGGTCTTCAAAAAAGTTTTTTGGTGCTTTTTGGTGCTCTGTGCAAAACGCGTCGACATCTGCTTCCAGCTGCAAAATGTCATTCGCGGACGCTGAAGAACTTATTTCCAAGGCAGCGGGTACAAGCGATTGGGCGTTTTAAAACCACCAGGAACAGCAAAGAGGCGCGCTTCTTTGCTTGCGCCGGAACACACCGACTGGAGGCGGACAACGTAGTCAGCAGGATTCGAACCTGCGCGGGGAGACCCCAATGGATTTCTAGTCCATCACCTTAACCACTCAGCCACGACTACAGCGAGCCCCACTGCCGCTGCGTTCTTGCTACAATCTTACCTGGATCGCGAGGCGCCGGCGGAAGCCTCTTTCAAAGTCGTTCTCCGTTTCAAAAAAACATTTCCAAAATACAAGCCTTGCAGACAGACACGCCTCAGAGGACTTAAGGGTGGCTTCATGTCGGAATGATAAAGTCTCCCCGTCCGGACATGAAAATGCCACTTTGTTACACACAAAAAAAGAATCAACAACAGAGAAATGCCCACAAGCATTTGAAAAGCCGCACCACGCCGCATTTGAAATAGCTCTTACATTAGTGGTAGACGCAGGAATCGCCTTTTTATTTACGCTCTTACCAACAGAAACAGAAAACATGCAGGACACTGCTCATGATGTTTCCCGAGCCGAAACACAGTGCGTTTTTCCAAGCCATCTGACAAAGCCCGCCCAAAGAAAACTGCAGCAGATAGTGTAAAGACGTTCAACTTTGTAACTACTGCACGCACAGGAAGCAGAATAAATTCCTCTTTTCAAACTGTCAAAGGTTTGCTTTGCGAACGCTGCAGGACATCGCACAATCTCTTTTGAACGGGGACAAACGATTTCTTATGAGGCGCACTAAGTACAGACGTTTAAAAAGCTCCACTCATGCCGACGATGCAGCATGAAGAAGCGCAACCTAACGTTTGCATTCCTAGCACTGTTGCAACCTAGCACTGTTACATTCCGCGCATCAGTAGCTAAGAGAATATCATTTAAGGCTCTTGTTAATGCTGTTTCAGAAACCAGACTGAAATTTCTCAAGTATATTATTTGAATCCAGATACGATTAACGTTGGGCAACAACTATTCTCTCAAGACTTTAAGATTGAAATGGGACCTTTGAGACAGGCCTGTAGTTTTTAAGAACTTGTGGATCCAAATTTGACTTCTTAAGGAGCGGTCTAACAACCGCTACCTTAAATTGATCAGGTACGACGCCTGACGCAAGCGATGTATTCATCATACTAATTATAGGTCCTGCCAGACCTTCAGGGGAATCTTTGACTAGCTGAGTGGGTATGGGATCTAGCGAACAGGTGGTTGACTTTGTCTTACGTCTGTGTTCATGAGTCCACCATAAGAAGAAATCTGAACAGGAGTGGTGATCATGCGAGGTCACCACGGAGGAAACCACTGCTCTCCCCCAAAAAAAACCACCACTGCCCCTCTCAAGTTTGCTAAAGACCACATGGATGTTCCAAAGCAACTCCTGGAACAATGTTCTGTGGACAGACGTGACAAAAGTTGAACTTGTTGGTAAATGTGCACAGCGTTATGTTTGGAGATAACAAAACACTGCATACCAACTCCAAAACCTCATCCCACCTGGGAAGCATGGCGGATGCTGTACGGCTTGCAATCATTGAG
The DNA here is from genome assembly GCF_040954835.1 of Lepisosteus oculatus. Classification (NCBI taxonomy): domain Eukaryota; kingdom Metazoa; phylum Chordata; class Actinopteri; order Semionotiformes; family Lepisosteidae; genus Lepisosteus; species Lepisosteus oculatus. Next base: position 424,199 of record NW_027167934.1, on the reverse strand, counting down.
GGACCGATGAATTCCAAGATGTATTTGGAAATTCTACAGCAGAATGTCAGGGTGTCTGCCTGTGATCTAAAACTCGAAAGACGCTGGGTCATGCAACATGACAAAAATAAAGGAGTACATCAACAACAGAGTGGCTGAAACAGAAGAAATTCCGTATTTTGGGATGGCCAAGTAAGAGTCCTGACCCCAATCCCATTGAAGTGCTGTGGCATGATCTGAAGCAGGCCGTTCAGCGCAAGACATCCCAAAAATATACATGAACTGAAACAGTTTTGCATAGAGGAATAGGCCAAAATACCTCCTAACCGCTGCTCAGGTATGACCAGCCGCTACAGAAAGTGGGGGTTGAGGTTTTTGTCAATAAAGGAGGTTCCACTAGCTCCTTAATATAAGGGTTCACGTACTTTTTCCATCAATGACCTTGATTGTTTAAACCATTTGGTCAATAAAGAAACAGCAATGTCAAATGTTGGGCGTGTGTTGTTTGTGAAATCAGACTCTCTTTATTAATTATTATGACTTAGATAATGATAAGATCACATGTTAGGAGCCATTCATGCAGAAATCCACATCATTCCGAAGGGCTGTTTACAAAAGTTTTTCTCCCAACTGTATGTGAGAGAAAAGCAGAGACGCTCACTGAGTAAGGTGGGGTTGCAGCTTTGCAAATCACAAGGACATTTGTACGCTCAAAATGGGACAGGACCACCCCAGATGGGACTCGAACCCACAATCCCTGGCTTAGGAAGCCAGTGCCTTATCCATTAGGCCACTGGGGCACACTGAGTGGGGTCGATCACGCTGATGAAGAGCCAGTTTTTTTTTTTCCTTTGCTTTTTCAAAGGGATCCCCAAAATTAGGGAAGTTAGGCAGCTGAAGGTTTACTGTGACCTGAGAAGGACCGGCATCCAATCACGGTGGTACACACACACACGCTCTCACTCATCTGAGCTACTCGGCTACCAAGATGATCTCAGGTGCGCCGAGCTGGTACGGAACATATTGAACTGATCGACGGCGAATTGTCTCTCAGACAGGCTTTTCACCTCTGAGCTCCCTGACTAACAGTGATCAGCTAGGTAGTGAAACAGTCAGCTGCTTCTAAACCTTAAACAGCTGCATCTCGGCGCTTCCACGGAGAGATGATTTGAAAGCCGAACATCGCCCATTGGGAACACCTTACTATCACTAGTTTAAGAGACTCTTAAGGTCTTGCAGAGGTGCCTGTCTAATAGCATGCGCTTTGCAAGCTATAGGTGTTTAGGCTGAGGCAGAATGCCTGTTAACAAAATGTTTTTCTAAAGGGGCCTCGCACTCTTTTCCAAGCAATGGTCACCATCCCCACCGAGTGTCACAACGTAGTCATGTCCTAGGATGTCACCTGTTAGTCTCCATTTGTCTGCCACCAACACTTTAGGTTACGGGGTCACAACCGCACCCCGGAGAGCAGAGGAGCCGTTGTCGTTCTGGCGGCGCAGATTGGGCTGAAGGTGGGGCGCTTGAATCTCGCTGTTGGAGGCCGTCTGAAACTGACCCAAGCCTTTCCCTTGAATTAAATGTAAATAAATAAATGAACCCCAGATGCACATGGAATCAATCACGTGTTTCCTTTGAGCCGTTTCAAAGACTGCTCCAGAGTTTACCTTGCACAGATGCGCAAAGATTAATGATGGGGGTGCACGCTTCCAGGCGCCTTACAACTGTAGGGATTGATTAGAGACAATTCGTAGCGTGTGTTCGTTTCCATATACGCCCCGTGTTGCAATGGTAGGATGAAGTCAAATACGGCTTGGACGCGTAACGGCATTCTATCCAACTGCAGGACTTGAGGGTTTTTTGTGCTTTGTTCTGTTTTCGTTGACATCGCATTCGTAAGAGCGTCAAAAAAAGGCAATTCCAGCATCTAACACGAATAAAAGGGCTATTGAAACTGCAGGGCTGCGCAGCTTCTAAAATCCTTGCACACAATTCTCCGTTATTGTTACTTCCTTCTTTCTGTCTAACAAAGTTCCCTTTTCCTGACCGGACGGGGAGACTTTATCATTCCAACTTGAAGCCAGCCTTAAGTCCTCTGAGGCGCATTTGTCTGCTAGCATGCATTTTGTGAAAGTTTTTTTTGTTGTTGTTAAACGGAAAGCGACTTTGAAAAAGGTTTCCGCCGCTGCCCGGCACTCTATGTTAGACTGCATCAAGAAGGCAGTGGCGGCGGCGGCGGCGCGCGCTGCAGCCGTGGCCGAGTGGTTAGGGCGATGGACTAGAAAGCCGTCGGGGTCTCCCCGCGAAGCTTCGAGTCCTGCCGCCTACGGTGTCGTCGTGTGTCTGCGCAACAAAGGAAAAGCACCTGTTTCGCTTTTCCCGCAACTTTTAAAACGCGAATGATCTGGATTTCTACATGATTGGCTCTTAAAATGTGATCTGATCTTCATCTGACGCATAATAATAAATAAAGACAGTCTTGTTTAACAAACAACACACACAACATTTTACATTGTCAATTCAGTTCAAATCAATGTATTTCTATATAGCACCTTTCACAACAAGGTTGTCTCAAGGCACTTAACAATGCAAGTTGTTAAGAGCCTTGTGTCTAATATGCCACTTAGGTTACGTGCTGTCTCTTTGAGGCAAATGTTTAAATCCTCTGAGTTAAGTGCTGAAGTTATAGTAGTCCTATCAGTATTGTTGCCTCCGATCAACAGATCCTCAGTTTTCTCAGAGTTGAGTAACAAAAAGTTTTCACACATCCAAGTCTTTCCTTCATTAATGCATTTAACTAAAGTGATAATAGAAGAGTTGTCGTTTGGTGTAAACAAAATGTTTATTTGAGTGTCATCAGCATATGAATGAAAGTTCATATTATTTTTTCGTATTATCCTACCTAGCAGCAGCATGTAGAGAGAGAGAGCAATATTGGTCCCGGCACTGATCCGTCTGGTACCCCAAATTGAACTGGTGACGTTGATGAAGCAGTACAATTATTAGATATTTGAACATAATGAAAACGATGAGTAAAATGTGAAGTAAACCACTGAAGGACGGTTCCAGATAAGCCAACCTCAAACTCAAGCCTGTGTAACAAAACAGAGAGGTCAACCGTGTCAAAGGCAGCTCTAAGATCTAGAAGCACAAGCACTGTTGCATTCCCCACATCAGTAGCTAAGAGAATATCATTTACGACTCTCGTTAATGCAGTTTCAGAAAGCAGACTGAAATTTCTCAAGTATATTATTTGAATCCAGATACGATTGACATTGGGCAACAACTATTCTCTCAAAACTTTTAGATTGAAATGGGACCTTTGAGACAGGCCTGTAGTTGTTAAGAACTTGTGGATCCAAATTTGACTTCTTAAGGAGCGGTCTAACAACCGCTACCTTAAATTGATCAGGTACAACGCCTGACGCAAGCGATGCATTCATCATACTAATTATAGGTCCTGCCAGTCCTTCGAGGGAATCTTTGACTAGCTGAGTGGGGATGGGATCTAGCGAACAGGTGGTTGACTTTGTCTTACGTCTGTGTCCATGAGTCCACCATAAGAAGAAATCTGAACAGGAGTGGTGATCATGCGAGGTCACCACGGAGGAAACCACTGCTCTCCCCCCAAAAAAACCCACCACTGCCCCTCTCAAGTTTGCTAAAGACCACATGGATGTTCCACAGCAACTCCTGGAACAATGTTCTGTGGACAGACGTGACAAAAGTTGAACTTGTTGGTAAATGTGCACAGCGTTATGTTTGGAGATAACAAAACACTGCATACCAACTCCAAAACCTCATCCCACCTGGGAAGCATGGCGGAGGCTGTACGGCTTGCAATCATCGAGGGACCGATGAATTCCAAAATGTATTTGGAAATTCTACAGCAGAATGTCAGGGTGTCTGCCTGTGATCTAAAACTCAAAAGACGCTGGGTCATGCAACATGACAAAAACAAAGGAGTACATCAACAACAGAGTGGCTGAAACAGAAGAAATTCCGTATTTTGGGATGGCCAAGTAAGAGTCCTGACCCCAATCCCATTGAAGTGCTGTGGCGTGATCTGAAGCAGGCCGTTCAGCGTAAGACATCCCAAAAATATACATGAACTGAAACAGTTTTTCATAGAGGAATAGGCCAAAATACCTCCTAACCGCTGCTCAGGTCTGACCAGCCGCTACAGAAAGTGGGGATTGAGGTTTTTGTCATAAAGGAGGTTCCACTAGCTCCTTAATATAAGGGTTCACGTACTTTTTCCATCAATGACCTTGATTGTTTAAACCATTTGGTCAATAAAGAAACAGCAATGTCAAATGTTGGGCGTGTGTTGTTTGTTAAATCAGACTCTCTTTATTAATTATTATGACTTAGATAAAGATAAGATCACATGTTAGGAGCCATTCATGCAGAAATCCACATCATTCCGAAGGGCTGTTTACAAAAGTTTTTCTCCCAACTGTATGTGAGAGAAAAGAAGAGACGCTCACTGAGTAAGGTGGGGTTGTAGCTTTGCAAATCAAAAGGACATTTGTACGCTCAAAATGGGACGGGAGCACCCCAGATGGGACTCAAACCCACAATCCCTGGCTTAGGAGGCCAGTGTCTTAGCCATTAGGCCACTGGGGTACACTGGGTGAGGTCGATCATGCTGATGAAGAGCCAGTTTTTTTTTTCCTTTGCTTTTTCAAAGGGATCCCCAAAATTAGGAAAGTTAGGCAGCAGAAGGTTTACTGTGACCTGAGAAGGACCGGCATCCAATCACGGTGGTACACACACACACGCTCTCACTCATCTGAGCTACACGGCTACCAAGATGATCTCAGGTGCGCCGAGCTGGTACGGAACATATTGAACTGATTGACGGCGAATTGTCTCTCAGACAGGCTTTTCACCTCTGAGCTCCCTGACTGACAGTAATCAGCTAGGTAGTGAAACAGTCAGCTGCTTCTAAGCCTTAAACAGCTGCATCTCGGCGCTTCCACAGAGAGATGATTTGAAAGCCAAACATCGCCCATTGGGAACACCTTACTATCACTAGTTTAAGAGACTCTTAAGGTCTTGCAGAGGTGCCTGTCAAATAGCATGCGCTTTGCAAGCTATAGGTGTTTAGGCTGAGGCAGAATGCCTGTTAACAAAATGTTTTTCTAAAGGGGCCTCGCACTCTTTTCCAAGCAATGGTCACCATCCCCACCGAGTGTCACAATGTAGTCATGTCCTAGGACATCACCTGTTAGTCTCCATTTGTCTGCCACCAACACTTTAGGTTACGGGGTCACAACCGCACCCCGGAGACCAGAGGAGCCGTTGGCGTTCTGGCGGCGCAGATTGGGCTGAAGGTGGGGCGCTTGAATCTCGCTGTTGGAGGCCGTCTGAAACTGACCCAAGCCTTTCCCTTGAATTAAATGTAAATAAGAAATGAACCCCAGATGCACATGGAATCAATCACGTGTTTCCTTTGAGCCGTTTCAGAGACTGCTCCAGAGTTTACCTTGCACAGATGCGCAAAGATTAATGATGGGGGTGCACGCTTCCAGGCATCTTACAACTGTAGGGACTGATTAGAGACAATTCGTAGCTTGTGCTCATTTCCCTCTATTCCCCGTGTTGCAGTGGTAGGATGACGTAAATTCCTGCTTCGAAACGTAACGGCATTATAATCAAGTGCAGGAGCTGAGGGCTTTAGTTTTGTTTCGTTTTCCGTGGCGTTCGTAAGCGCGCAAATCAAAGGCAATTCCTGCGTCTAACACGAATGTAAATGCTTTTGAAAGTGCAGTGTGGTGCAGCTTGTAAAATCCTTGTCCACATTTTTGGTTTGTTGATGTTTTTTCTGTCTGCCAAAGTTGCATTTTGACATCCGGACTGGGGGACTTTATCATTTGAACGTGAAGCCAGCCTTAAACCCTCTGAGGCGTGTCTGTCTGCCGGCACAAATCTTGTGAAAGGTATTTTTTTTAACGGAGAGCAACTTTAAAAAGGTTTCCGCAGCCAAATCGCAGTCCGTGTTTGATTATAGGAGGAATGCGGCGGCAGCGAGCTCGCATTTGTCGTGCTCGAGTGGTTAAGGCGATGGGCTCGAAATGCGTTGGGGCTTCCCCGCGCAGGTTCGAAATCTGCCGACTCCGGCGTCTGCCGCACGTCGCCTTGTGTCTGCGCGGCAGAGGCGAAGTGCCGCTTTTCCTTTCCTGGTACTATTACAACGCGAAATCGCTTGGACCCGCTGCCATGGAAATCAATTCTTCAGATAACTACACATTTTGCGTTCGCACCTCTGGTGCTCTACTTATGCCTTTGAAAACCTAATGAATAAAACTGAAAGAACCGACACGATATGTAGGTGCTGGTAAAGCACGCAGTAAAGAACTGTTAACAGCAAGGGTTTCAGTGGGCTAACTGAGGAGAAGGCGTGATCGCTAATTGTTGACTTTTTATTTGGTGTTAGAAACACTCTTACTGTGCATGACGTGCAACAAATGTAGCCACAGAAATTGCATCACGCTTTCATGTATGCTATTGCAGACACCAACGTTGCCTAGATAGAAAACCGAAATAGCCGTGGGTTTGCTTGCTGGTCTGAAGGATCTCTCTTCGAATCTCTATCATTTGTCAATGGAAGTAAAAGGCGCTGCAATCTCATACGTTCAGAATCAAACCCGCAGCTGTTGTTCGACTTTATTTCTTGACTAATTACAACTGAGTGTCGCATGAGCAGTTACATAAACTTGTCTGGTATATTTGAACACAAATGCCGTTCTTCAATTAAAACTAACAGTACATTGTCAGGGACATTCAGTTCTATACAAACAAGAGACAGACAAGAGAATATTTCTACCGTTCATGTGGACTACGTGTTGACTTACTGATCGGAATAATTGAAAGGTTCGGGCTCATAGCCGATGCAGTGCGTGCTAATTAGAACAGCAACGCTGAGCTCTCAGCACCGTACTGAGCCCAGGTGTTTTTCTAAAGCTGTCAGGTGCAGTTCATTTACATGAAGGAAATCTCTTACTGGGTACGATTACAATGCAGTAAGTAGCACAGACTACTTAGGGAGTAGCCCGATATGTTTAAAAACGACCCCACCCAGGCAAGAGTCGAACCTGCAATCTCCTGATCCATAATCAGACGCGTTATCCATTGCGCCACTGGCCCTGGTATGACATTGCAGGATTGTAACCCAGTGAGATCAGCACTGCACCTAGTAAAATATTACCCCCGGTCCATTCTTTTCCAAAAGTGAGAAACACCTGTTTTCTACATTTTGTCTGTTTTAAAACCATATCTCTTTAAACCAAACCAAGAGTTTGTCTTTTGCACTGATATTCTGATTCATTTCGATTTCAAAGAAAAAAAAAACATTATCTTCCAAAGCATCATAAAATTGTCCATTCTTCCAGACTCTACTTCTCTCTTGTAGTAGTACAGCAGACCTTTCCAGGTGAGCAGATCACAGAGTCCGAAATATGCTTCCTCCATCAAGCAAAGTACCTGAACATGACTCTGTCTTCATAAAAGCGCCCCTGTAATAAAGAAATTAAATCCGAAATCAAGAGGGCAGTTGCCTACTGAAGTTCAAGAAGTCATCAATTTTAACCTAGCAACACATTAAAGGCTGCATCTATACAAGTACGATTCTAGAAATGCTCACCAGATTACGTTTTAAGAAGGAACTGCGCCTCAGGTTCCGCCGAGATCTTAACTTGGATGGCAGGATTCAGAGTCCGGAGTGCGGACTGATGGCGCACGGAGGGTCCACATACTGTGGATCCCTCAGTTTTCTTCCGCGTGTTTAAACCGCCAGCGTGTGACTCCCCTGTCCCCGTGACCTCATTGCTCTGCTCTCGCCTCTGTGCAGCTGAGCCCGACTCATGGTAAAGTGGAAAAAAATATGCCCTGATATATGCAACGTGAGATTGACTCTGGAGCGAGGATAGACGTTACCTTTTTATCGTTGAACAGGATGTATGTGATGTGGCGACTAGGTTCAATTTTGTATCCTTTTAAAAGATTAAGGACTGGGGTGAGTGTGATTTACCACCCTTTCAGCTAAGAACCCGACATGAGCACCGTTTAAGCTGCATAGACTCGGTCGTTTAACTCTTCTCCATTAGCAGGGTTAAGGTTAAAGAAAAAAAACATTGCTGACTTCTTTTTTTTTGCCAGCCGCTAGCGCTGATTAGCAATGTTTGTATTTCATGTTTTGCAAGTTCCATCCATTTTAAGAAAAACAAGTCGCGTTAAAGACAGGAAATGAATACTTGCATTTAATTAAGTCTAGCCGTAGGCGGTTGTCTGTAAGGACCAGTTCTGTTCAAGAAGACAGAACAAAGAAGGCACCACTGGGATTCGGACTCAGGATCTCCTGTTTAAGAGACAAGCGCTTTAACCAACTAAGCAACGGCGCCCTGGTAGTGTTGTCCTTTTGCAGCCACTTGGACACACCACTCAGACACATCTGCATTCGGTGTGTGCTCCGCCTGCTCGCTGAGCAAGTTGCCACCTTTACATACAATAGCAACATCGACACCAAGAGAAAGGATGACAAATGGCTTTTATCTGGAACTTTTCATGTCCAAGGAGCTCAATGTGCTTTCTGTGTACAACAGGGCCAGTGAACTCCACAATGGCCACTGAACCACAGCAGTGGCTTGCTGGCTTGACATCTCCCAAGGAAAATGTTGAAATCGCATGTGGAACAGGAAAAGGACCCTCGAGTACGAGGGAAAAAAAAGAAAAAGATCATCTGGAGCGCGCCAACCCATGTCTGGACAGCCCAGTTTCATCGACGAGGTGGCCGAGTGGTTAAGGCGATGGACTGCTAATCCATTGTGCTCTGCATGCATGGGTTCGAATCCCATCCTCGTCGCTCTCTACGTTTGACGTTGGCTCTCCTTTTGTTTGCTCCAGTACTAGAGCCTTACATTTTCTAGCGGTGGCTGAACATGGTATAGTAGGCTAACGTTGGTATCGAGCAGTGGTAGTAACAGTATTTACGTGCCGCTGCTGCCAAGTGGCTCTGGGTTGAGACCGCGTTTTCACTTACTTGCAGCACAAACGGAGAAAGCGATTTTTGACAGTCTCTCGAGAGACTGCGCTAGGTGTTTAGGGATAGACTTTGTCAGTTCCCCCTGGGATGATGGCCTCTCAAATAGTTTGTGATTCCTCTAGACGTTTATACAGTAGAAGCCTGCTTCGTGGCTTAAATCCAAGCTAAGGAAACGAGTTAGAGGTCTGATGCAGAACTGCGAATTCAATGAAGGGGAACACTACAGTACATTGCACTGTATGTCTGAGGAAAGCTGCCCCCTTCTGTTCCTTGTCGACCGAACAGAGGACTGTAAAGGATACCGCCAAGAAACTTTAGGATGCTGGTTGGAATCCAGCTCCAAAGAAGCCCCTTTGGGTGTTATGTAATCAAAAAGTAAGAACAGAGAATCTCCCTTTGATCAAAAGCGCAACAGAACTGTTTTCCGTGGAGCAGGTTTCAGACCCGTAGACCTGTTTTATTTGTAGGGCAGGGCGCATTCCCAAACGCGAATCTCCTGTTTTAGAAATGCTTTGGGCGGCGTGAAGTGAAAATAAGAAGTGGGCTCCAGATGCACATGGAAACAATCAAGTGTTTCATCCGAGCTGTTTCAAAGACTGCTCAACAGCTTTCCTTTTACAGAGGCCCAACGATTAATGATGGGGGTGCACCCTTCAATGTGCCTTACGACTCTAGGGAGTGATTGAGACGATTCGTAGCGTGTGTTCATTTCCCTCTATTCCCCATGTTGCAGTGGTAAGATGACGTAAATTCCTGCTTCGACACGTAACGGCATTATAATCAAGTGCAGGAGCTGAGGGCTTTTGTTTTGTTTCGTTTTCTATGGCGTTCGTAAGCGCGCAAAACAAAGACAATTCCTGCGTCTAACACGAATGTAAATGCTTTTGAAAGTGCAGTGTGGTGCAGCTTGTAAAATCCTTGTCCACATTTGTGGTTTGTTGATGTTTTTTCTGTCTGCCAAAGTTGCATTTTGACATCCGGACGGGGAGACTTTATCATTTGAACGTGAAGCCAGCCTTAAACCCTCTGAGGCGTGTCTGTCTGCCGGCATGTATCTTGTGAAAGGTATTTTTTTTTTAACGGAGAGCGACTTTAATAAAGTTTCCGCAGCCACCTCGCACTCCGTGTTAGATTATAGGAGGAATGCGGCGGCGGCGAGCTCGCTGTAGTCGTGGCCGAGTAGTTAAGGCGATGGATTTGAAATCCATTGGGGACTCCCCGCTCAGGTTTGAATCCTGACGACTACGGCGTCTGCCGTACGTCACCTTGTGCCTGTGCGGCAAAGGCGAAGTGCCGCTTCTCCTTTCCTGGTACTATAAAAATGCTACATCGCTTGGTCCTGCTTCCATGGAAAGCAGTTCTTCAGGTAATTCTACTCTCTTACCAAAGCTGTTAGGTTCCTTTCCGTGGTGAGATGGGTTGTCATGCAACGCTGCCACATAGTGCCGACAGACAAGTGTGTTGCGGGAGAAGAGAAAAGTGTTTGAAGATTTAAGAGTGTCTTAGGTGGAGCCAAAATCAAGTGTCACAAATGCAAGTGGGAAGATTTCCAATGTTTAATATGGTCAAAATAAGCGGAAGTTACCAGCTGGTCCGGCACAGTCTGCCATGCTTTTGTCATATACTGTAAAGTGGTGTGGAACTGGGTGTCGAACTGGAGCCTCACCATTTGCATATGTGAGGCTCCAGTTATACATCGAGTGTCACATTAAATGACAAAAATGAAGAGAGTTAAAGCACCTGGAGAGGTTTTCTTACAACTTTTGAGCTGACACAGTTTTGGAAAATGTTTCCTTCACGCTGCACTGAACAACATAGGCAGCCAAGAGTCTCCAAAACAAAACAGAATGGACAGATAGGAGAAAATTCCCACTCGTCCTGAAGTTCCCAAAATCCAGCACTGAGCGTAAACAAAGTGTTTAAGTAGCGTGGGAATGCTAACCCTAACCCTAGCTGGAGTTTGAGCAATCCGGCACTGAGCGTAAGAAGATGAGTCAAAGTAACGTCTAATCGGATTAGTTTCCTTAGAGCTGGTTCAGAGTTTGCTCAAGAGTTTACCTTTCACAGATGCGCAAAGAAGAATGTTGGGGGTGCACGCTTCAAGGCGCCTTACAGCTGTAGGGAGTGATTCGAGACGATTCGTGGCGTGTGCTCGTTCCCATATACCGTACGACCCGGGGTGCAGTGCTAGGATGACGTACAATACCGCTTGGGCACGTAACAGCGTTATATGCAAGTGCAGGACGTGAGAGTTTTCGTTTGTTCGTTTTGTTTTGCTCTGCTTTGCTTTGTTTTGCTTTCCATCGCGTTGGTAAGCGCGTAAATAAAAAGGCGATTCCTGTGTCTACCACTAATGTAAGAGCTATTTCAAGTGCGACGTGGTGTGGCTTTTCAAATGCTTGTGGGCATTTCTCTGTTGTTGATTCTTTTTTTGTGTGTAACAAAGTGGCATTTTCATGTCCGGACGGGGAGACTTTATCATTCTGACATGAAGCCACCCTTAAGTCCTCTGAGGCGTGTCTGTCTGCAAGGCTTGTATTTTGGAAATGTTTTTTTGAAACGGAGAACGACTTTGAAATAGGCTTCCGCCGGCGCCTCGCGATCCAGGTAAGATTGTAGCAAGAACGCAGCGGCGGTGGGGCTTGCTGTAGTCGTGGCTGAGTGGTTAAGGCGATGGACTAGAAATCCATTGGGGTCTCCCCCCCCAGGTTCCAATCCTGCCGACTACGTTGTCCGCCTTCAGTCGGTGTGTTTCGGCGCAAGCAAAGAAGCGCGCCTCTTTGCTGTTCCTGGTGGTTTTAAAACGCCCAATCGCTTGTACTCGCTGCCTTGGAAATAAGTTCTTCAGCGTCCGCAAATGGCATTTTGCAGCTGGAAGCAGATGTCGACGCGTTTTGCACAGAGCACCAAAAAAGCGTCTTTTTTGAAGGCCCAGGCACTGAGCATTGGTGGTTCAGTGGTAGAATTCTCACCTGCCACGCGGGAGGCTCGGGTTCGATTCCCGGTCAATGCAGTGGCTTCTGCAGCGAGCGGCTCCATCACTTGCATCCCCTTGCAACTCGCAACTGAAAACCCACTGAAGCTAAGCAGGTGTGAGCCAGGTCAGTACCTGGATGAGGATGAGCTACAGGGAAAAACTAAGCTTCCAGCTGGAAGAGGTGTTAATGGTGCCGGCGGGGGGGCGCTCACCCTGAGGTCTGTGTGGGTCCCAATGTCCCAGTATAGTGACGGAGATGCTGTGTTGTAAAAGGGCGCTGTCTTTTGGATGAGATGTAAAACCGAGGTCACAGCGCTCTGTGGTCATTCAAAATGACCACCAAAACCTTTGACAAAAGCTCTTGGTAATTGATGGTCTTCAATAATGCTTCTCCTTTAGGTACATTTTAAATCAGCTGAAAAATGCTGTGAAATGGGGGGGCACTTCAGGCCAGTGTAGGATTTGGGTTACAAGAACCATGAAACTGCACGAGAAAGCCCGTACACTGAATTACACGGCTTTCTATTCAAAGGAGGACAAAAGAAATTCCCTGAGTTTGATTTTTTGCAGCACAGAGAGGAGCACTGTCGTGAGGCCGGTTAGCTCAGTTGGTTAGAGCGTGGTGCTAATAACGCCAAGGTTGCGGGTTTGAGCCCTGTACGGGCCAGGTCTAGGTCCAGGTCCCTGTTTGTGAAACAGGCAAATGACTGTCTCAGGGGCCCATTCCTCATTCTCAAGACACATGTATGCAGTATGTACACCGTGCATTGAGCAATAGGGATTGAATACACCACAGGTAAGGTTAGAAGTCATTCTGAGGTGCCACATGTGAGGGATACAGCTAGGCATCCGAAATGTAGGGTTTGAGACCCTTCAGGAGTACTGCATTCTTTGAGACAGACCCGTGCATGTTAAACAAATGATCATTTCTTTCGGCATTAGGGACTAAATATACTAAACATATGATGCTAAAATGTTATTTTCACATATATTAATGTAATAAATGATTGCTTATGCTTTATAAACAAATCTAATTAAAATAAAAGCTTAAGTTTTGTATTTATCTTGTACCATAGAACATGATTTTCTTTGTATTTCAAGCCCACAAAGTGTCCAAATGACGCACTACATGATATAAGGAAGATTATCACATGCATATCGGTATTATCTTTCTTATGAAAATGCATTCCTTTCATTACCTTTTACTTTTTAAAATGAACTCAAATTGAGTATAATGTAATAATTTAAGTAGAATAGATTCTAATAATATAATGATCCAGTGTTTTGCACTACTTCACTGCTTCACTGCTCTATGCCATCTGGAAATAAATCCTCAGACTGCTTACTGCCCTGGGCATGTACCAATAAATTAAAGGAGCACATCTGTTTATCACTGCGTTGAAGCAGGAGACACACAGTCTCTGCAAACACATCCTAGATACAGTGTTCCAGCACCTTTGACCTCATCCAGAACGTATCATTTCTTGAAAGGGATTGCTGTCCGAATGCACATCTGAATCCCAAACAGAATCTCTAGTAAAATACGATCATTTGTGAAACAGGCAAATGACTGTCTCAGGGGCCCATTCCTCATTGTCAGACACATGTATGGAATGCTTTCACCGTGCATTGAGCAATAGGGATTAAAAACACCGCAGGTAAGGTTAGATGTCATGTTCTATGATCATTTCTTTCAGCATTAGGGACTAAATATACTAAATGTATGATGCTAAAATGTTATTTTCACATATATTAATGTAATAAATGATTGCTTATGCTTCATAAACAAATCTAATTAAAATAAAAGCTTAAGTTTTGTATTTATCTTGTACCATAGAACATGATTTGCTTTGTATTTCAAGCCCACAAAGTGTCCAAATGTTCTATGATCATTTCTTTCAGCATTAGGGACTAAATATACCAAACGTATGATGCTAAAATCCTGAAAAAAGGATGTGCTCCATCTTGTCAGTAGATTGGATTCCAAAACTGATTTGGGTCAATATACATTACCTTTGAAATTAAAGTACAGTCTACTGTAGGGAACCATCAACTTAGAAAGCATTGGCCTTCCCTGGGGGTCAGATAGGTGCAAAAGATAAACCTTTATCCTATCTTTATCTTAAGATAAGTTGCCAAGCAGTATTTTTCCAAGTTTCACCAAGCACATCATGTTGCCATAGTAGACAAAGTTCTATAAAATGTTAAATAACTTTTAAAAAAAGCATCTTGGTCTTACAGTACTGTACAAGGTGAATTAAACTGTCCCTGGTAATAAAAAGTAATTAGAAGAATCTCAGAAACTTTATCTCTAGAAACATTAGCTCTTTTATATCATGTAATTTAGTGTGATGTTGTCAGAATTCAAGGACATTATCACACACAGAAATTGGTTCAGTTAAATCTAAAAAACACAGCTAAACATGGGTTTAAATGTAACAGAAGTCTTACCTCTTGTCAAAAGATTTAATTCAAGAAGCGATGTAATAAATGATTGCTTATGCTTTATAAAGAAATCTAATTAAAATAAAAGCTTAAGTTTTGTATTTATCTTGTACCATAGAACATGATTTTCTTTGTATTTGAAGCCCACAAAGTGTCCAAATGATGCACTACATGATATAAGGAAGATTATCACATGCATATCGGTATTATCTTTCTTATGAAAATGCATTCCTTTCATTACCTTTTACTTTTTAAAATGAACTCAAATTGTGTATAATGTAATAATTTAAGTAGAATAGATTCAGGTAGGAAATATAGAGTCATGATGTTTATGGCTGACATCATTTCACATGGGTGAATTTTAAGCTAAGAAATAAAAACATTTACAATGAAGATACCATTGCTTAATTTTAAATGCCTTTAAAAAATAAATACCTCCTGAGAATAATTTGCCACTCCCAGATCCTTGGTAAGCTACTGTTTGAATCCAATCAGGAGAGGAGCATCCAGGGAGTGCTTTCTATAGAGTCCAGCTTGGGCCACTCTCTTCCAGCCTGCTGATACTTTTTAACTACTCAGGGCCTGTAAGGATATAAAACACCGGTTTAAACATTTTATACCTATAAGACAAATTAGAATTTTAGAAAAAATAGATACATCTGAAAAATAAAAAGTCTTACTGCTGATAGAGTTCTTCAGAGCTCACATCTTCCCCTTCCTTATCCGCTTCTGTTTCAGTTTCTAGAGCAGCCTCTGGCATCTCTTCCTCCTGGACAGCGGCCTCTTGCTCAGGGCCGCTGGAATGCAGGTAGATTCTTTTCAACATGCTTTTACATAATATGTTGTAACAATGATTTCAAAAAGAAACTACAGAAGCCTTACAGATTAAAAATATCTCACCTTGCCAATGTGTCTTCAGGCTTCCCATGTACAAAAAGGCCCAAGGACTCTAGCAGTCTAACAACCACTATCCTGTTTGCCTCACCAGACACGATCTCTATTCTGTGGTAATCCACGATGACCCCGTTCTTCAGGTGATTCATCATGTCCTCCCTCGCCTGTTGAGAGGCCATCCTGATCTTTTCTGCCGTGGCGTGCTTCATACACGCCCTCTTCAAGTGAGCAGGAAGCTGATCAAGAGTATTCAGGCACATCTTGCACACCAGGGGAATCCTCGCGGGTTTCCTTTGAAAATAAATAATACCATCTGTGTATAGAAACAAGCTAAGACTGATTTCTTAAATTATCCTTAATTTTCTCTCTCATAGTTTGAGCATAATGATTTTATTGCATTTATATAAGAATTGCTCATTGCTCCTAAATAAATAATGGTTTCATAAAAAAGTGAACACTTACTTGGTCTCAGTCACAGACTTTCCAATAGAAGCCATTGTGGAGTTCAGCAACTGCAGGTCCTAGAAGTGGGGAAGGAATTTTAAAAGAGAAATTGAATTACAATACAGAAGGAATGGCTGAGGGATCACTGAAATATATATATACAAATTCCAAAGACTGAGTCCATATAGAAACAACTACCTTTCATTTTCAGTATAAGAAAAAAAAACATTATCTTCCAAAGCATCATAAAATTGTCCCTTCTTCCAGACTCTACTTCTCTCTTGTAGTAGTATAGCAGACCTTTCCAGGTGAGCAGATCACAGAGTCCGAAATGAGCTTCCTCCATCAAGCAAAGTACCTGAACATGACTCTGTATTCATAAAAGCGCCCCTGTAATAAAGAAATTAAATCCGAAATCAAGAGGGCAGTTGCCTACTGAAATACAAGAAGTCATCAATTTTAACCTAGCAACACATTAAAGGCTGCATCTATACAAGTACGATTCTAGAAATGCTCACCAGATTACGTTTTAAGAAGGAACTGCGCCTCAGGTTCCGCCGAGATCTTAACTCGGATGGCAGGATTCAGAGTCCGGAGTGCGGACTGATGGCGCACGGAGGGTCCATATACTGTGGATCCCTCAGTGATCTTCCGCGTATTCAAACCGCCAGCGTGTGACTCCCCTGTCCCCGTGACCTCATTGCTCTGCTCTCTCCTCTGTGCAGCTGAGCCCGACTCACGGTAAAATGGAAAAAAATATGCCCTCGACGTGAGATTTATTCTGGAGCGAGCCAGTGTTGCGCATAGCTGCCTTCAAAGCAGTTAACCCAGGTTCGATTCCCGGCCAACGCAGTTGCGAATGTTTTCAAATGCTGTCATGAGCCTTGGATTGTGACTAGCAAAGCGAAGCCTTTTGAAAGAGCTAAAGCACTGCAAAACGGAATTGAAGGAGAATCTTACAGGGGATTCTGAGCAGTGTCTGCATACATGCAGTCAGATAAAGGTGCTGAAAGCTTGAGCTACTCTCAATGTCATGCTGCCCTTCCCCGGAGTAAATCTGTTACATTGAAAGAATGCTTCTGGCAGGTTCAAAAAGGGACCCTTGTTAATTGGAGAAATCAATGTTTTCGAATGAATTCTGTATGCGTTAAAAGACAGCTATACACAGAAAACATGCAGGACACTGCTCATGATGTTTCCCGAGCCGAAACACAGTGCGTTTTTCCAAGCCATTTGACAAAGCCCACCCACTGAAAACTGCAGCAGATCGTGTAAAGACGTTCAACTTTGTAACTACTGCACGCACAGGAAGCAGAATAAATTCCTCTTTTCAAACTGTCAAAGGTTTGCTTTGCGAACGCTGCAGGACATCGCACAATCTCTTTTGAATGGGGACAAACGATTTCTTATGGGGCGCAGTAAGTACAGACGTTTAAAATGCTCCACTCATGCCGACGATGCAGCATGAAGAAGCGCAACCTAACGTTTGACAGACAAAAGCCAGGCGCCGCTACGAGCAATATGAAATCATACTGACAGCACACGGCGTTTCGCGCTGACACAAAAGTAATCTCGACAGACGCTGTTCTCTGCATAAAGCTGAAAGAGCTAAAGAGCGTTTCTGTTGACATGTAACAAGCTCGTTTCTTTCTACCATGATATCACCGTGACCAAATCTGTCTTTAAACACCTTGCTCAGTCTCTGACGAGACTGTCAAAAATTGCTTTCGCCGATTGTATTGCAAACCGGCGGAAGCGGGGTATTGGGAAAAGTTTTCAACTAGCAATAATCGCGCCTCGGCTAAACCTCACAGGCTACGATACTGCCACTGCGCAAAGCTGACGGTTGCCAGGCAACCGCGGGGATCCTATGGAAATCGTTATCGATCGTCTCATGGCATGTCGTTGCTATAACGCTTCATATTTGTCGTCTTCTTCTTCTTCTAGCTTGAGGTTTTGAAGAATTTCATGACAGACAAGGGCTCCGTTGGGAACAAAGGGCGTTGTGAGAAAACCGTTGCTTATTTTCAGCAGCAGAAATACAACCCTTTAAATACAAGATGACAGAACAATGACGAAGGGCATGCCGGGAGGAACTCATGCACTACAGAGGAAAGGGGGCGGGCACGTACAGTTCACATTCAAGCCACAAGTACTCTTCTTGGATGTTGCACAAACAAATCCTAACGTCTTGAAAGCATTGCAGCATGTTTGTGTCCCACTTCCCGTGGCTGCGGGACGACTGACACGAACGGACAAACACAATCTGTGGCGTTTAGCGTGAAATAGTCTTGCAGGCATCGTGCTGTCTCACTGCATTATTATACCGCTGGAGGAAACAGTCCATCTGGCCATGAAACTCATTTGAACGTCTAGCTACAGCAACTAACAATATCATGATTTATTCAGGATGTGTGGAATCAGCACGTCCCGGAGGCAGCTTCCGAAATCGTGAGCATTCTCTGGTGGTAGGGGCGTTCAAGATGGCGCTCAGGTGGGAGGTAAAGTTTAGTGGTTGGGGAGTTTTTTTGAGTTTTTCATGACCTGAATGTTAATTTTTGCTTTTTTTGACTACAGAAAAATAAGGACTTAACACTAGTTGTTTAAACTTCAGTTATAATTGAAAGAAAAAAAAACGATTTTTTTTTAGGTTTAAAAAGTCCGATATGAGTAACACTGGGAAAAGAAAAGAGAGTGCTGGGTCTTCGAAGGAGAACTCTAAGATACCTCAATCGTATATGTATAGCACTACAAAAAAATCGATGGCAACTAAAGGGAAAAGTGAAGAAGCTGCAGGGGCAGCAACAGGGCGGAGGCGCCGCGCGCCCGGCCGATATGTTGGACCGGTGCGCTTTACGTGCTGAAATAAACACGAGACAGCCCCGAAATGTTTCCAGAGTGCTGTGCACTGGAGGTTTTTGTCTGGTGAAGACTTGCCTGGTGCTCCTCCGTGCAGATTGTTTGTCCTCCTCCAGTGCGGGACGAGCCAACACAAGGGAGCGCATTCGCCAACATCCAGGCATGCAATGCGATTTGGAAAGCAGCTCCTTTCCAAAGAGTTGCACACGAACGATCCTTCAGTCCCGCTCGGGGGGCACGGAGCCCCCGCCACACACAGCTTCAAGTAGCGAGTCAGGCGCCTGGGTTTTCGGTTACGGCCACACCACCCTGAACACGCCTGATCTTGTCTGATCTTGGAAGCTAAGCAGGGTCGGGCCTGGTTAGTACTTGGATGGGAGACCGCCTGGGAATACCAGGTGCTGTAAGCTTTTGCTCTCCCAGCCAGCAGGGGTCGCCGTTGGTTCCGTAGGCTTTGGGAGGAAAACCTGCAGGATGGAAAGGTGATCTATAGCCTCATCTCTAGAGATGTTTTGTTGCTGTGGCATGTGTGTGACCAGTATTAAAAAAAAAAACCCGTTTGTAAAACGAATATTGAAGCTGCCTCTAAATCTGCAAATGAAGACAAGTCGATAAACCACTTGTTTTTCGTATAACTAGACATATATTCATTTGTTACTGATTTCATTCATTGAGCACGGATACAATAGAGGTACAGCAATTCACTGTTTGACATGTCTGGTACAGAACCTACAGAACCGAGCAATCAGAAAACGGGTGAAACTGTCTTTAGACTCAGCATACAGTACCGAGGCCCCCCATGACCAAATAAAGGCTAACCTCGATAATCAGCCTAAAGAACGCAGACTACAGCAAAACGACTGACTTTGAAAAGGGAATGAACGTCCGGAAGGAGTAGTGGAACTAGCTTGAGATGCTTCTCCGGACCCCTAACTAAAAGCCACCGAGAACCAGCAGCGGCGTCGACTCCTTTCGAACCGGGATCCTTCCGCAGCCATGCAGCTCGTGGTGTCCTAACCCTCCCGTATCTGATTTTGGACCAAGCACATCAGGGGAGAGCGCGAACGCAGTCCCCCACTACCAGAAATTATGCAGTCGAGATTCCCACATTTGGGGAATTCGCAGGGGTCAGCACAGCCGGAGTGCAATGGCCGAGCCTCGCCCTGGGTGAACCGATTTCGATTTTTAAGAACTTTATTTTCTTTTCACAAAAAAATACAGGACATCACAAATCAGAAAGCTTTACATTAATATACATACTTAAAAAAGTATATATGATCACATCTCATTACATTTTGACACGGTAACAGTTACATAGCAACAATTTTCTTTTTTTCTGGTGCAAATCACATTCTTTACTTAAACTTGATAATGTTTTTCACAGTTTCTTGAGATATTGACCTATGCTCTCTATTTCCCACAGATTTTCTGCTTCCTCCCTCCCTTCTCTCCACAGATCTCTGAGGTAATAGATTTCTCTCAGGTGATGAACAAGGCCAGGCTACCTGCAGCCTTGACTGGAATCTTGATGCCTTTGAACAGCCCCATGTTCCTCACTCTCCACAGGGCATCTTTCCCACTGTTCACCACGGCCCAGATCCTGTCAAACACGTCAGGAGGAAGTTTGACAGGAGAGATGCCGTATATGACGAAAGCAGCAGTCAGGGTAAATTGGGACGAGAGAGCCTGCAACCAATCTTCAAACTGTGCCCAGAAGGCCTTTGCAAAAAAGCAGGACCACAGGAGATGGGATACAGTCTCCTCCTCGCCGCAGCCCACCCTAACGCAGCGAGGGCTGGGGGTGAGGCCCCTACGGTACAAGAAAGTTCGTACCGGTAAACACTGGTGGACGACACTCCAGGCTAAATCTCTGTGAATGTTGCACAGAAACTTAGAGGATGTGTGTTTCCACACCTTCCTTGTTTGGGCTGATGTTAAAATGCCCACATGGGTCTGCCTATTGTTCTGGGGTGCAACGAAATCTTCCAGTTTTTGGACCCTGACATCTCGGAGGGGAATATGGCCAATTGGGTGAGATCTTAGAAAACTTTTAACTGTCCCATAAATTACAGGGCATGTGTCAGAGAGTTGGACGTCCAGCTTGGGTCTGACACCCCACACTCTGAACACCTCCCTACCTACCCAGAGCCTGGAAAAATAAGTCCAGGTACGCGCTGCAGGTGCTGTTGCAAAGCCTCTCAGCACAGAGGCCAGGAAAATGCACAGCAGCTTCGTAGCAATATCTGGGACAGACTTCCCCCCTGAGGGTAGCGGCCTGTACATTATTTCCCTTCTGAGTCTTTCCTGCTTCCCACCCCATAGAAATTGAAACATCAATCTCCTCATCACCGCCGCAACACGGTGTGGGATTGGGAAGGTAGAAGCCAGAAAATTCAAGACAGGCAAGAGCTCGGCTTTGATGACCAGCACCTTCCCTGTCATGGTGAGGTCTCGGTTCTTCCATTGCATCAGTTTTTTGTTTAAGATTGGCAATTTGTTCTGCCAATTAACTGTTCCCATCTCTTCTCCAAAATACACCCCCAGGACCTTAATTCTCTTCTCTTGCAGCCTGAGATCATGTCCTTCTTTTGGCTCCCTCCAGTTCTGATAAAAAATCTCACTCTTAGATTTGTTAATTTTTGCGGAGGAAGCCAAAGAGAAACGATCACAGCACTGCAGAGCTCTGCTAATTGAGGCATTGTCAGAGAGGAGCAGGGTGACGTCATCCATGTATAGAGATGTCTTTACCTCTCCTCCCCCACTTCCAGGCACTGGTATCCCATTAATGGCCTGATCCTGGCGCAAGGCACAGGCTAAGGGCTCCATAGCCAAAACGCATAACAAGGGGGATAATGGGCAGCCCTGCCTCACCCCTGAACAGACTTCAAAGGGGCGTGATCTATTGCCATTAACCATGACTCTGCTGTTGCTACCTGTGTACAGCAGGTTAATCCACTTTCTCATGATGGGGCCAAACTTCATGTGCTCAAGTCCCGATGTTAAGTACTGCCGGTTTAGGCGGTCAAAGGCCTTTTCTAGGTCTACACCTAAAATGCAAAGAGGGAGGGAGCGATCCTCAGAGTACAGACAGACATCCCTCAACAAGGCCAGGTTGTCGCTCATCAGGCGTCCTGCTATCCCACAAGTCTGTTCTTTCCCTACCAGTGAGGCCACTACATTTTGTAGGTGCAGGAAAAGGGCTTTGGACAGGATCTTAGTGTCCAAGCCTAACAGGCTGAGGGTCTCCAGTTCTTTATGTCATTTTTTGCTCCTTTCTTAAACAAGAGAGAGATAGTGCCTTCCCTTAAGGAGTCAGGCAGCAATTCTGTCTTATAGCTTTCCTCGAATAGGAGCAGTAGCGGATCCTGAAGCAGATCCCAAAAGGTGCAATAAAATTCTTTAGGGAGCCCGTCAGCACCTGGAGTTTTCCCCTTCTGTAAGCTCTCCATCGCCTGTCTCAGCTCTTCTACTGTCAAATCCCTCTCAAGTACTTCCCTATCTTCTTCACTCAAAACGTTTTCTAGCTTTGAGGTAAAAAAATGAATTTCTTCATCCTTTAGCTCTGTAGAGCTGTACAGTCTTGAGTAGAAGGCCTCGGTGCAGGAGAGGATAGCACTCGGCTCTGTTCTCTCTCGTCCCTCCTCATTAACTACACTTTCCATGACAGACTTGGAGCCTACCACTTTCCTGAAAAAGAAGCGAGTACACTTCTCATTTTCTTCCAAGAACTGCACTCTGCCTCTTAACAGCACTCCTCGACTACTTTCTTCGGCTATGCTCCGGATGTCCTTTTTTAAAAGGGTGATATCCTCGAGCACATCGAAGCCACTGTGCAGCATCGTGTAGAGACGCTGCAGCTGCCTCTGTTTCCTGGCTAGCACTCCTCTCCGTCTGGCAGCAGCCTTCCTTCCCTCAGCCATGAAAAATGCCTTTGTCCTCATCTTCACCTCCTCCCACCACTCTCCTACTGACCCGTACAGACACTGCAAGGACAGCCACTGTGATAGTTTCTCCTTGTAGCGGGATACTACCCCCTCGTTCTCTAGCAGCTTTGTGTTGAGTTTCCAGAGGCCTGGGCCAAAGACAGTCCCGCCCTGGAGTTCCACTCTACACCCTAAAGCCTGATGATCTGAGAAGAAGACAGGCTGAAGAGTGACCCCAACAACTTTCACTCTCTCTGAGACAAAGCAATAGTCAATTCTGGAGCTGCTATTCCTCCCTGACCATGTATATCCTGCTGTTGTGGGATATATACATCTATATGTGTCTGAGAGTTTAAAGTCTTGAACTAAGTTTTGCAGGGCCAGTGAGCTGGAATCCAATTTTATCGGAGAGCTAGACTGCCTGTCTGTGTGCTCTAAGATACAATTAAAATCCCCTCCCACTATCACGTCTGTGCTACTTAACAATAGGGGAGAGAGTGCCTTGAGTAGCTCCACCCTTCCTCCCACGTCAGTAGGACAATACACATTGATTAGCCGCAGGTTAACGGTCCCCCATTCCACATCCACACACAGCAACCTGCCATCTATGACCCTCTGAATACTTTTCAATTTGAAAGCCCATCCTTTGAAAAGAATGGCCACGCCAGAGGCTCTGTTGTTATTGTCCCCTGACCAAACAGAAGGCCCTTTATCCCACCTATCTTTAAAGCTTTTATACCTCTCTTGATAGGCTAAAGCACACTCCTGCAACATCAACACATCTCCCTCTCTCTGCTGGAGGTAATCAAAGACACACTGGCATTTAACTCTGTCATTGATACCTCTGGTGTTAAGAGAAATTATGTTTAGAGCCATTTTACATAAGAAAGTGGAACCAGTCTTTACAAAACACATTTCTCTTCGGTCTCACCTGTTACCTTCTCTTTCTTTTTCTTCTTACCAATTTCCTGCCAGCCATCCTCTGAATGAGCCTTCATCAGGGTGGCAGCAGTAAAAGCGTTCACGGAGTCCATTTCAAGGAAGGGGGTAGAAAGAGGGGTGGAGGGGTTCCAGCTGTCCCCATCGCCATGCTCTCCTTCCTCCTCGCTCGGGGAGAAAACAGAGTCATTTTTCCTTTTCCTCAAGTCCAGCTCCTGGGAGCACTGAGGGGAAAGGGGTGCAGCCGATGCACCAGTCTCCTCTTCCCCCTCACCCACCAGCTGTTGCAGATCCTCCGTGACGGACTGGATGGAGGAGAGGAGGGCATCTGTAGCACTTGCAGAGTCTGAGAAAAGCAGCTCCGCTGAATCCTGGGTATCGTCGCTGGACCCGCTCCACCGGGGGGCCCCACACTGGCCCTCGTTCTGAGGAGCAGGAGTGGGGGAGGGGTCCTCGCTGTTCTCGGGGGTTTTCAAACCCTCGTGCTTGTCTGGTGCAGTCTGCGGTTGTGGGAGCGTAGTGGATTTCTCTTCCACCGGCCCCGGAGCCACAGCAGGACTGATCCTGGCTGGAGGCTGAGACTCTTTGTCCAACAAGGGTTCTTTGTTTGACTTGTTGTTTGCTTTGGCTTTTCGGGCCGGTTTGGCTGAAACAAGCACTGCCTCATCCTTTCTCATTTTGAGTTTATTGGCGTAGGCGTGAGGGCAGTTCTTAAAAACGTGTCCTTCCGAGCCACATAAATTGCACTTTGGCAGCATTGAACAGTCAGAGGCTAAATGTCCCTGTTTGCCACAGGTCTTGCAGCATTTCACAGTGCAGGACGATGCCAGGTGTCCCACAGCACCACAGCGCCGACACACCTTTGGTTGTCCCACATAAAAAACATAGCCATTGCAGGCGCCCAGCTGGATTGTAGAGGGCAGGTGCCTTAAGCCTCCATTTACATTGTCCGGTAGTAAGCGAACCTCGAATTTCCTTGCTCCTGTTTTTATACCGTCAACATCTCTAACCTCAGTTCCATGGTGGACGGTGCAGTACTGGTTAAGCCAGATGTGAATGTCCTCCGTCTTTGCCAGTTCCGAGAACATAACAACATGCACCGTTTTCCTCTCTCTCTGTGTCAGAGGCTGCAAGTTGATCTTCTCAAGTGCAGGAACTTTCCCTCTTTTTGCCTCAAAGACATCCACGCATTGTTCAAACAGAGGATAGGTAGCAAATACAACCTCAAATGCTTTCTGACCTGGGAGAGCAAAGATGAAATCCAAGTGCCGAGGTTCAAAGCCAAGTTCCTTCTGTAACACTTTTCTGCTGAACTGCATACGATCCATGAAGAGGTCATCCAAAAGCTCAAAATGTACAGCATTCTTGCGGGATCCAAAGGTTGCCATCTCAAACTGCAAAACAAACACTGCTTCCACAAAACAAGAAAACAATCCAACTACTCCAACTACAGGCTGATCAAGGTATCTCCCCTGCCAGGTAAGCCGAGAGCCGCAGGCGATGAGCCCGGAGCTGAACGGGCCCCACTGGCTCGTTTGTAAGGCCAGGTGCATTGCCAACCACGACCGGCAGGGCAGAGGCCTTGAAGGCAGCCTGGGCTCCTGCAGCTGTCCAGCCACGCACTCTGGTTTCTCTTCATCTCGTACAAATCTTTTGCCTTTTACTAAAGATTTCCATGGAGAGGAGCATGAATGAGTTCCATACAATTTTTGTGCTTTCCTGCCTTCGGGTGGGGCGCAGCTGGGCTGGTCAAAGAGAGAAAACAAAACCGCTCACAATCGCTCTTATTACGGCGACTGTGGCTGTCTGCTCTGCCAGTCCTCGGTCTCCGCCTGTCTGATTGGCGCTCTTTTCTTTGGGGGGCGGGAAGTGTCCGGCCGCAAATATGAAGCGTTACAGCAACGACATGCCATGAGACGATTGATAACGATTTCCATAGGATCCACGCGGTTGCCTGGCAACCGTCAGCTTTGCGCAGTGGCAGTATCGTAGCCTTTGAGGTTTAGCCGATGCGCGATTATTGCTAGTTGAAAACTTTTCCCAATACCCCGCTTCCGCCGGTTTGCAATACAATTAGCGAAAGCAATTCTTGACAGTCTCGTCAGAGACTGAGCAAGGTGTTTAAAGACAGATTTTGTCATGGTAACATCATGGTAGAAAGAAACAAGCTTGTTACGTCTCAACAGAAACACTCTTTAGCTCTTTCAGCGTTATGCAGAGAACAGCGTCTGTCGAGATCACTTTTGAGTCAGCGCGAAACGCTGTGTGCTGTCAGTTTGATTTCATATTGCTCGTAGCGGCGCCAGGCTTTTGTCTGTCAAACGTTAGGTTGCGCTTCTTCATGCTGCATCGTCGGCATGAGTGGAGCTTTTTAAACGTCTGTACTTACTGCGCCTCATAAGAAATCGTTTGTCCCCGTTCAAAACAGATTGTGCGATGTCCTGCAGCGTTCGCAAAGCAAACCTTTGACAGTTTTAAAGAGGAATTTATTCTGCTTCCTGTGCGTGCAGTAGTTACAAAGTTGAACGTCTTTACACGATCTGCCGCAGATCTTACAAACGAGCCAGTGGGGCCCGTTCAGCTCGGGGCTCATCGCCTGCGGCTCACGGCTTGCGAGCGTGCCCAATCCGTGCGATAACTCGGAAAACACCCGGCCACACTGTGCCGGAAACGACGCACTCTGGGAAGCCGCTATGCAAAGCGAGGTCCCAGGATCCCCTGCGGCCGGACACTTCCCGCCCCCCAAAGAAAAGAGCGCCAATCAGACGGCCGGAGACCGAGGACTCGCAGAGCAGACGGCCACAATCACCATTACAAGAGCGATTGCGAACTTGCTTGTTTTCTCTCTTTGACCAGCCCAGCTGCCCGCCACCTGAAAGCAGGGAAGCACAAAAATTGCATGGAACTCATTCATGCTCTTCTCCACAGAAATCTTTAGTAAAAGGCGAAAGATTTGTACGAGATGAAGAGAAACCAGAGTGCGTGACTGCACAGCTGCAGGAGCCCAGGCCGCCTTCAAAGCCTCTGCGCTGCCGGTCGTGGTTGGCAATGCACCTGGCCTTACAAACTAGCCAGTGGGGCCCGTTCAGCTCCGGGCTCATCGCCTGCGGCTCACGGCTTGCGAGCGTGACCAATCCGTGCGATAACTCGGAAAACACCCGGCCACACTGTGCCGGAAACGACGCACTCTGGGAAGCCGCTATGCAAAGCGAGGTCCCAAGATCCCCTGCGGCCGGACACTTCCCAACCCCCAAAGAAAAGAGCGCCAATCAGACAGCCGGAGACCGAGGACTCGTGGAGCAGACTGCCACAATCGCCATAACAAGACCGATTGCGAGCATTTTTGTTTTCTCTCTTTGACCAGCCAGGCTGCGCCCCACCCGAAGGCAGGGAAGCACAAAAATTGCATGGAACTCCTTCATGCTCCTCTCCACGGAAATCTTTAGTAAAAGGCGAAAGATTTGTACGAGATGAAGAGAAACCAGAGTGCGTGGCTGCACAGCTGCAGGAGCCCAGGCCGCCTTCAAAGCCTCTGCCCTGCCGGTCGTGGTTGGCAATGCACCTGGCCTTACAAACTAGCCAGTGGGGCCCGTTCAGCTCCGGGCTCATCGCCTGCGGCTCACGGCTTGCGAGCGTGCCAAATCCGTGCGATAACTCGGAAAACACCCGGCCACACTGTGCCGGAAACGACGCACTCTGGGAAGCCGCTATGCAAAGCGAGGTCCCAAGATCCCCTGCGGCCGGACACTTCCCGCCCCCCAAAGAAAAGAGCGCCAATCAGACGGCCGGAGACCGTGGACTCGCGGAGCAGACTGCCACAATCGCCATAACAAGACCAATGGCGGGCGTTTTTGTTTTCTCTCTTTGACCAGCCAGGCTGCGCCCCACCCGAAGGCAGGGAAGCACAAAAATTGCATGGAACGCATTCATGCTCCTCTCCACGGAAATCTTTAGTAAAAGGCAAAAGATTTGTGCGAGATGAAGAGAAACCAGAGTGCGTGGCTGCACAGCTGCAGGAGCCCAGGCCGCCTTCAAAGCCTCTGCGCTGCCGGTCGTGGTTGGCAATGCACCTGGCCTTACAAACTAGCCAGTGGGGCCCGTTCAGCTCCGGGCTCATCGCCTGCGGCTCACGGCTTGCGAGCGTGACCAATCCGTGCGATAACTCGGAAAACACCCGGCCACACTGTGCCGGAAACGACGCACTCTGGGAAGCCGCTATGCAAAGCGAGGTCCCAGGATCCCCTGCGGCCGGACACTTCCCGCCCCCCAAAGAAAAGAGCGCCAATCAGACGGCCGGAGACCGAGGACTCGCAGAGCAGACTGCCACAATCACCATTACAAGAGCGATTGCGAACTTGCTTGTTTTCTCTCTTTGACCAGCCCAGCTGCCCGCCACCTGAAAGCAGGGAAGCACAAAAATTGCATGGAACTCATTCATGCTCTTCTCCACAGAAATCTTTAGTAAAAGGCGAAAGATTTGTACGAGATGAAGAGAAACCAGAGTGCGTGACTGCACAGCTGCAGGAGCCCAGGCCGCCTTCAAAGCCTCTGCGCTGCCGGTCGTGGTTGGCAATGCACCTGGCCTTACAAACTAGCCAGTGGGGCCCGTTCAGCTCCGGGCTCATCGCCTGCGGCTCACGGCTTGCGAGCGTGACCAATCCGTGCGATAACTCGGAAAACACCCGGCCACACTGTGCCGGAAACGACGCACTCTGGGAAGCCGCTATGCAAAGCGAGGTCCCAAGATCCCCTGCGGCCGGACACTTCCCAACCCCCAAAGAAAAGAGCGCCAATCAGACAGCCGGAGACCGAGGACTCGTGGAGCAGACTGCCACAATCGCCATAACAAGACCGATTGCGAGCATTTTTGTTTTCTCTCTTTGACCAGCCAGGCTGCGCCCCACCTGAAGGCAGGGAAGCACAAAAATTGCATGGAACTCCTTCATGCTCCTCTCCACGGAAATCTTTAGTAAAAGGCGAAAGATTTGTACGAGATGAAGAGAAACCAGAGTGCGTGGCTGCACAGCTGCAGGAGCCCAGGCCGCCTTCAAAGCCTCTGCGCTGCCGGTCGTGGTTGGCAATGCACCTGGCCTTACAAACTAGCCAGTGGGGCCCGTTCAGCTCCGGGCTCATCGCCTGCGGCTCACGGCTTGCGAGCGTGACCAATCCGTGCGATAACTCGGAAAACACCCGGCCGCACTGTGCCGGAAACGACGCACTCTGGGAAGCCGCTATGCAAAGCGAGGTCCCAAGATCCCCTGCAGCCGGACACTTCCCAACCCCCAAAGAAAAGAGCGCCAATCAGACGGCCGGAGACCGAGGACTCGCGGAGCAGACTGCCACAATCGCCATAACAAGACCGATTGCGAGCGTTTTTGTTTTCTCTCTTTGACCAGCCAGGCTGCGCCCCACCCGAAAGCAGGGAAGCACAAAAATTGCATGGAACTCGTTCATGCTCCTCTCCACGGAAATCTTTAGTAAAAGGCGAAAGATTTGTACGAGATGAAGAGAAACCAGAGTGCGTTGCTGCACAGCTACAGGAGCCCAGGCCGCCTTCAAAGCCTCTGCCCTGCCGGTCGTGGTTGGCAATACACCTGGCCTTACAAACGAGCCAGTGGGGCCCGTTCAGCTCCGGGCTCATCGCCTGCGGCTCACGGCTTGCGAGCGTGCCGAATCCGTGCGATAACTCGGAAAACACCCGGCCACACTGTGCCGGAAATGACGCACTCTGGGAAGCCGCTATGCAAAGCGAGGTCCCAAGATCCCCTGCGGCCGGACACTTCCCGCCCCCCAAAGAAAAGAGCGCCAATCAGACGGCCGGAGACCGTGGACTCGCGGAGCAGACTGCCACAATCGCCATAACAAGACCGATTGCGGGCGTTTTTGTTTTCTCTCTTTGACCAGCCAGGCTGCGCCCCACCCAAAGGCAGGGAAGCACAAAAATTGCATGGAACTCATTCATGCTCCTCTCCACGGAAATCTTTAGTAAAAGGCGAAAGATTTGTGCGAGATGAAGAGAAACCAGAGTGCGTGGCTGCACAGCTACAGGAGCCCAGGCCGCCTTCAAAGCCTCTGCGCTGCCGGTCGTGGTTGGCAATGCACCTGGCCTTACAAACTAGCCAGTGGGGCCCGTTCAGCTCCGGGCTCATCGCCTGCGGCTCACGGCTTGCGAGCGTGACCAATCCGTGCGATAACTCGGAAAACACCCGGCCACACTGTGCCGGAAATGACGCACTCTGGGAAGCCAGGCAGTTAAGACCAACTCTTAAGCAATCTAAACAGCACCAGCAGCGGGTGATTATTAACAAACGCCGCTGCACGAGTTAACCCACCTGCACACACTCCACCGTGCGGTACGCAGTGCTATTTTTACCATCTTTACCTGCTTCCCGCTGGTATTGAGTCTACTCCTTGAGAGCTCTACCTGGCGTTTTTTCCATTACCTCGTTTATTCTGGATATTGGACTCCCCTTCTGCCTTTTTGACTTTGGACCTCGCCTCTCACCTTGGACTGTTTGCCACCAGTGTTCTCCCTGGATTACGACTTACCTTACGCCTCTTGACCATGAAAGAAAGCAAAGCAGAGCAAAACAAAATGAACAAACGAAAACCCTCACGTCCCGCACTTGCATATAACGCCGTTATGTGCCCAAGCGGTATTGTACGTCATCCTAGCACTGCACCCCGGGGCGTACGGTATATGGGAACGAGCACACGCCACGAATCATCTCGAATCACTCCCTACAGCTGTAAGGCACCTTGAAGCGTGCACCCCCAACATTCTTCTTTGCGCATCTGTGTAAGGTAAACTCTTGAGGAAACTCTGAACCAGCTCTAAGGAAACTAATCCGATTAGACGTTACTTTGACTCATCCTTTAAGGGACCCTTGTTAATTGGAGAAATCAATGATTTCGAATGAATTCTGTATGCGTTAAAAGACAGCTATACACAGAAAACATGCAGGACACTTCTCATGATGTTTCCCAAGCCGAAACACAGTGCGTTTTTCCAAGCCATCTGACAAAGCCCGCCCACTGAAAACTGCAGCAAATCGTGTAAAGACGTTCAACTTTGTAACTACTGCACACACAGGAAGCAGAATAAATTCCTCTTTTCAAACTGTCAAAGGTTTGCTTTGCGAACACTGCAGGACATCGCACAATCTCTTTTGAACGGGGACAAACGATTTCTTATGGGGCACAGTAAGTACAGATGTTTAAAATGCTCCACTCATGCCGACGATGCAGCATGAAGAAGCGCAACCTAACGTTTGCATTCCTAGCAAATTCCTTTTATTTTTTGATAAATAAAGACAGTCTTGTTTAACAAACAACACACACAACATTTTACATTGTCAATTCAATTCAAATCAATGTATTTCTATATAGCGCCTTTCACAACAAGGTTGTCCCAAGGCACTTAACAATGCAAGTTGTTAAGAGCCTTGTGTCTAATATGCCGCCTAGGTTACGTGCTGTCTCTTTGAGGCAAATGTTTAAATCCTCTGAGTTAAGTGCTGAAGTTATAGTAGTCTTATCAGTATTGTTGCCTCCGATCAACAGATCCTCATTTTTCTCAGAGTTGAGTAACAAAAAGTTTTCACACATCCAAGTATTTCCTTCCTTAATGCATTTAACTAAACTGATAATAGAAGAGTTGTTGTTTGGTGTAAACAAAATGTTTATTTGAGTGTCATCAGCATATGAATGAAAGTTCATATTATTTTTTCATATTATCCTACCTAGCAGCAGCATGTAGAGAGAGAGAGCAATATTGGTCCCAGCACTGATCTTCTGGTACCCCAAATTGAACTGGTGACATTGATGAAGCAGTACAATTATTAGATATTTGAACATAATGAAAACGATGAGTAAAATGTGAAGTAAACCACTGAAGGACGGTTCCAGATAAGCCAACCTCAAACTCAAGCCTGTGTAACAAAACAGAGAGGTCAACCGTGTCAAAGGCAGCTCTAAGATCTAGAAGCACAAGCACTGTTGCATTCCCCGCATCAGTAGCTAAGAGAATATCATTTACGACTCTTGTTAATGCAGTTTCAGAAACCAGAATGAAATTTCTCAAGCATATTATTTGAATCCAGATACGATTGACGTTGGGCAACAACTATTCTCCCAAGACTTTTAGATTGAAATGGGACCTTTGAGACAGGCCTGTAGTTGTTAAGAACTTGTGGATCCAAATTTGACTTCTTAAGGAGCGGTCTAACAACCGCTACCTTAAATTGATCAGGTACAACGCCTGACGCAAGCGATGCATTCATCATACTAATTATAGGTCCTGCCAGTCCTTCGAGGGAATCTTTGACTAGCTGAGTGGGGATGGGATCTAGCGAACAGGTGGTTGACTTTGTCTTACGTCTGTGTTCATGAGTCCACCATAAGAAGAAATCTGAACAGGAGTGGTGATCATGCGAGGTCACCATGGAGGAAACCACTGCTCTCCCCCCCAAAAAAACCACCACTGCCCCTCTCAAGTTTGTTAAAGACCACATGGATGTTCCACAGCAACTCCTGGAACAATGTTCTGTGGACAGATGTGACAAAAGTTGAACTTGTTGGTAAATGTGCACAGCGTTATGTTTGGAGATAACAAAACACTGCATACCAACTCCAAAACCTCATCCCACCTGGGAAGCATAGCGGAGGCTGTACGGCTTGCAATCATCGAGGGACCGATGAATTCCAAGATGTATCAGGAAATTCTACAGCAGAATGTCAGGGTGTCTGCCTGTGATCTAAAACTCTAAAGACGCTGGGTCATGCAGCATGACAAAAACAAAGGAGTACATCAACAACAGAGTGGCTGAAACAGAAGAAATTCCGTATTTTGGGATGGCCAAGTAAGAGTCCTGACCCCAATCCAATTGAAGTGCTGTGGCGTGATCTGAAGCAGGCCGTTCAGTGCAAGACATCCCAAAAATATACATGAACTGGAACAGTTTTTCATAGAGGAATAGGCCAAAATACCTCCTAACCGCTGCTCAGGTCTGACCAGCCGCTACAGAAAGTGGGGGTTGAGGTTTTTGTCATAAAAGAGGTTCCACTAGCTCCTTAATATAAGGGTTCATGTACTTTTTCCATCAATGACCTTGATTGTTTAAACCATTTGGTCAATAAAGAAACAGCAATGTCAAATGTTGGGCGTGTGTTGTTTGTAAAATCAGACTCTCTTTATTAATTATTATGACTTAGATAAAGATAAGATCACATGTTAGGAGCCATTCATGCAGAAATCCACATCATTCCAATGGGCTGTTTACAAAAGTTTTTCTCCCAACTGTATGTGAGAGAAAAGCAGAGACGCTCACTGAGTAAGGTGGGGTTGCAGCTTCACAAATCACAAGGACATTTGTACACTCAAAAAGGGACAGGGGCACCCCAGATGGGACTCGAACCCACAATCCCTGGCTTAGGAGGCCAGTGCCTTATCCATTAGGCCACTGGGGCACACTGGGTTGGGTCGATCACGCTGATGAAGAGCCAGTTTTTTTTTTCCTTTGCTTTTTCAAAGGGATCCCCAAAATTAGGAAAGTTAGGCAGCAGAAGGTTTACTGTGACCTGAGAAGGACCGGCATCCAATCACGGTGGTACACACACACACGCTCTCACTCATCTGAGCTACACGGCTACCAAGATGATCTCAGGTGCGCCGAGCTGGTACGGAACATATTGAACTGATTGACGGCGAATTGTCTCTCAGACAGGCTTTTCACCTCTGAGCTCCCTGACTGACAGTAATCAGCTAGGTAGTGAAACAGTCAGCTGCTTCTAAGCCTTAAACAGCTGCATCTCGGCGCTTCCACAGAGAGATGATTTGAAAGCCAAACATCGCCCATTGGGAACACCTTACTATCACTAGTTTAAGAGACTCTTAAGGTCTTGCAGAGGTGCCTGTCTAATAGCATGCGCTTTGCAAGCTATAGGTGTTTAGGCTGAGGCAGAATGCCTGTTAACAAAATGTTTTTCTAAAGGGGCCTCGCACTCTTTTCCAAGCAATGGTCACCATCCCCACCGAGTGTCACAATGTAGTCATGTCCTAGGACATCACCTGTTAGTCTCCATTTGTCTGCCACCAACACTTTAGGTTACGGGGTCACAACCGCACCCCGGAGACCAGAGGAGCCGTTGGCGTTCTGGCGGCGCAGATTGGGCTGAAGGTGGGGCGCTTGAATCTCGCTGTTGGAGGCCGTCTGAAACTGACCCAAGCCTTTCCCTTGAATTAAATGTAAATAAGAAATGAACCCCAGATGCACATGGAATCAATCACGTGTTTCCTTTGAGCCGTTTCAGAGACTGCTCCAGAGTTTACCTTGCACAGATGCGCAAAGATTAATGATGGGGGTGCACGCTTCCAGGCGTCTTACTACTGTAGGGAGTGATTGAGACAATTCGTAGCTTGTGCTCATTTCCCTCTATTCCCCGTGTTACAGTGGTAGGATGACGTAAATTCCTGCTTCGACACGTAACGGGATTATAATCAAGTGGAGGAGCTGAGGGCTTTAGTTTTGTTTCGTTTTCCATGGTGTTCGTAAGCGCGCAAAACAAAACAAGAAAACAATCCAACTACTCCAACTACAGGCTGATCAAGGTATCTCCCCTGCCAGGTAAGCCGAGAGCCGCAGGCGATGAGCCCGGAGCTGAACGGGCCCCACTGGCTCGTTTGTAAGGCCAGGTGCATTGCCAACCACGACCGGCAGGGCAGAGGCCTTGAAGGCGGCCTGGGCTCCTGCAGCTGTCCAGCCACGCACTCTGGTTTCTCTTCATCTCGTACAAATCTTTTGCCTTTTACTAAAGATTTCCAAGTAAAGGAGCATGAATGAGTTCCATACAATTTTTGTGCTTCCCTGCCTTCGGGTGGGGCGCAGCTGGGCTGGTCAAAGAGAGAAAACAAAACCGCTCACAATCGCTCTTATTACGGCGACTGTGGCCGTCTGCTCTGCGAGTCCTCGGTCTCCGCCTGTCTGATTGGCGCTCTTTCCTCTGGGAGGCGGGAAGTGTCCGGCCGCAAATATGAAGCGTTACAGCAACGACATGCCATGAGACGATTGATAACGATTTCCATAGGATCCCCGCGGTTGCCTGGCAACCGTCAGCTTTGTGCAGTGGCAGTATCGTAGCCTGTGAGGTTTAGCCGAGGCACGATTATTGCTAGTTGAAAACTTTTCTCGTCAGAGCGTGACATAGTCTTGCAGGCATCGTGCTGTCTAACTGCAATACTATACCGCTGGAGGAAACAGCCTGGGTTCAATGAGCCTTGGAATGTGACTAGGAAAGTGAAGCCTTTTGAAAGAGGTAATGTCGACGCTTTTTTAACAGAGCACCAAAAAAACGTCTTTTTTGAAGGACTGGGCAGTGAGCATTGTTGGTTCAGTGGTAGAATTCTCGCTTCCCATGCGGGAAGCTCTGGTTCGATTCCCAGCCAAAGCAGTGGCTTTTGCAGCGAGTGGCTCCATCACTTGCATCCCCTTGCAACTCGCAACTGAAAACCCACTGAAGCAAAACAGGTGTTAGCCAGGTCAGTACCCGGATGAGGGTGAGCTACAGGGAAAAACAAAGTTTCCAGCTGGAAGCGGTGTTAATGGTGCCGGTGGGGGGGCGCTCACCCTGAGGTCTGTGCGGGTCCCAATCCCCCAGCATAGTGACGGAGACGCTGTGTTGTAAAAGGGCGCTGTCTCTTGGATGAGATGTAAAACCGAGGTCACAGCGTTCTGTGGTCATTAAAAATGACCACCAAAACCTTTGACAAAAGCTCTTGGTAATTGATGGTCTTCAATAATGCTTCTCCTTTAGGTACATTTTAAATCAGCTGAAAAATGCTGTGAAATGGGGGGTCACTTCACGCCAGTGTAGGATTTGGGTTACAAGAACTATAAAACTGCACGAGAAAGCCCGTACACTGAATTACACGGCTTTCAATTCAAAGGAGGGCAAAAGAAATTCCCTGAGTTCGATTTTTTGCAGCACAGAGAGGATTGCTGTCGTGAGGCTGGTTAGCTCAGTTGGTTAGAGCTAATAACACCAAGGTTGTGGGTTCGAGTCCTGTACGGGCCAGGTCCTTTTCTCCTCTCTTACAAAAGCTGTTAGGTTCCTTTCCGTGGTGAGATGGGTTGTCATGCAATGCTGCTACATAGTGCCGACAGACAATTAAATGACAAAAATGAAGAGAGTTAAAGCAGCTGGAAAGGTTTTCTTACAACTTTTGAGCTGACACAGTTTTGGAAAATGTTTTCTTCACGCTGCACTGTACCACATAGGCAGCCAAGAGTCTCCAAAACAAAACAGAATTGACAGTCATATAATGTCCATTAACCCCAGTTTTAAACACAGCATCATGTCTGCCATCATAAGAATATGAGTCCAAAATTTTAGAATATAGTCAGAATGTCTTCTAACCTTACCTGTGGTGTCTTTAATCCCTATTGCTCAATGCATGGTGTACGTACTGCATACATGTGTCTTGAGAATGAGGAATGGGCCCCTAAGACATTTACCTGTTTCACAAATGATCGGATTTTACTAGAGATTCTGTTTGGGATTCAGATGTGCATTCGGACAGCAATTCCTTTCAAGAAATGATACGTTCTGGATGAGGTCAAAGGTGCTGGAACACTGTATTTAGGATGTGTTTG
The DNA here is from genome assembly GCF_040954835.1 of Lepisosteus oculatus. Taxonomy (NCBI): domain Eukaryota; kingdom Metazoa; phylum Chordata; class Actinopteri; order Semionotiformes; family Lepisosteidae; genus Lepisosteus; species Lepisosteus oculatus. The sequence goes on along the minus strand of NW_027167934.1, from coordinate 388,046 downwards.
CAGTGATTGTGTCTCCTGCTTCAACGCAGTGATATATAGATGTGCTCCTGTAATTTATTGGTACATGCCCAGGGCAGTAAGTAGTCTGAGGATTTATTTCCAGAAGGCATAGAGCAGTGAAACAGTGAAGTAGTGCAGCACACTGGATCATTATATTATTAGAATCTATTCTACCTAAATTATTACATTATACACAACTTGAGCTCTCAGCACCGTACTGAGCCCAGGTGTTTTTCTAAAGCTGTCAGGTGCAGTTCATTTACATTAAGGAAATCTCTTACTGGGTACGATTACAATGCAGTAAGTAGCACAGGCTACTTAGGGAGTAGGCTGATGTGTTGAAAAACAACCAGCGCCAGGCAGGAGTCAAACCTCCAAACTCCTAATCCATAGTCAGACACATTATCCATTGCACCACTGGCCCTGGTGTGACACTGCAGGACTGTAACCCAGTGAGCTTAGCACTGCAACTAGTAAAATATTACCCCCGGTCCATTCTTTTCCAAAAGTGAGAAACACCTGTTTTCTACATTTTGTCTGTTTTAAAACCATATCTCTTTAAACCAAACCAAGAGTTTGTCTTTTGCACTGATATTCTGATTCATTTCGATTTCAAAGAAAAAAAAAACATTACCTTCCAAAGCATCATAAAATTGTCCCTTCCTCCAGACTCTACTTCTCTTTTGTAGTAGTACAGCAGACCTTTCCAGGTGAGCAGATCACAGAGTCCGAAATGAGCTTCCTCCATCAAGCAAAGTACCTGAACATGACTCTGTCATCATAAAAGCGCCCCTGTAATAAAGAAATTAAATCCGAAATCAAGAGGGCAGTTGCCTGCTGAAGTTCAAGAAGTCATAAATTTTAACCTAGCAACACATTAAAGGCTGCATCTATACAAGTACGATTCTAGAAATGCTCACCAGATTACGTTTTAAGAAAGAACTGCGCCTCCGGTTCCGCCGAGATCTTAACTCGGATGGCAGGATTCAGAGTCTGGAGTGTGGAATGATGGCGCATGGAGGGTCCACATACTGTGGATCCCTCAGTGATCTTCCGCGTGTTCAAACCGCCAGCGTGTGACTCCCCTGTCCCCCTGACCTCATTGCTCTGCTCTCGCCTCTCTGCAGCTGAGCCCGACTCATGGTAAAGTGGAAAAAAATATGCCCTCAACGTGAGATTTACTCTGGAGTGAGGATAGTTGTTACCTTCTTATCGTTAAAACGGATGTATGTGATGTGGCGACTAGTTTCTTCTCCATTAGCAGGCTTAAGGTTAAAGAAAAAAACATTGCTGACTTCTTTTTTTTTTGCCAGCCGTGAGCGCTGATTAGCGAGGTTTGTATTTCATGTTTTGCAAGTTGCATCCATTTTAAGAAAAACAAGTCGTTCAAGACAGGAAATGAATACTTGCATTTAATTAAGTCTAGACGTATGCGGTTGTCCATACTGACCAGTTCTGTTCGAGAACACAGAACAAAAAAAGGCACCGCTGGGATTCGGACCCAGGATTTTCTGTTTACTAGACAGGCGCTTTAACCAACTAAGCCACGGCACCCCAGGAGTGCTGTCCTTTTGCAGCCACTTGGACACACCACTCAGACACATCTGCATTCGGTGTGTGCTCCGCCTGCTCGCTGAGCAAGTTGCCACCTTTACATACAATAGCAACATCGACACCAAGAGAAAGGATGACAAATGGCTTTTATCTGGAACTTTTCATGTCCAAGGAGCTCAATGTGCTTTCTGTGTACAACAGGGCCACTGAACTCCACACTGGCCACTGAACCACAGCAGTGGCTTGCTGGCTTGACATCTCCCAAGGAAAATGTTGAAATCGCATGTGGAACAGGAAAATGACCCTCAAGTATGAGGGAAAAAAAAGAAAAAGATCAACTGGAGTGCGCCAACCCATGTCAGGACAGCCCAGTTTCGTTGACGAGTTGGCCGAGTGGTTAAGGCGATGGACTGCTAATCCGTTGTGCTCCACACACATGGGGTTGAATCCCATCCTTGTCGCTCTCCATGTCTGACACGTGTGCCTGTGCGCCTTTGGCCCTCCTGTTGTTTGCTCCGGTACTAGAGCCGTACATTTCCTAGCGGTGGCTGAACATGGTATAGTAGGCTAATGTCAGTATCGAGCAGTGACAGTAACAGTATTTACGTGCCGCTGCTCCCAAGTGGCTCTGGTTTGAGACTGTGTTTTCACTTACTTGCAACGCAAACGGAGAAAGCGATTTTTGACAGTCTCTCGAGAGACTGCGCTAGGTGTTTAGGGATAGACTTTGTCAGTTCCCCCTGGGATGATGGCCTCTCAATTAGTTTGTGATTCCTCTAGACGTTTATACACTAGAAGCCTGCTTCATGGCTTAAATCCAAGCTAAGGAAACGAGTTAGAGGTCTGATGCAGAACTGCGAATTCAATGAACGGGAACACTACAGTACATTGCACTGTGTGTGTTAGGAAAGCTGCCCCCTTCTGTCCCTTGTCGACCGAACAGAGGACTGTAAAGGATACCGCCAAGAAACTTTAGGATGCTGGTTGGAATCCAGCTCCAAAAAAGCCCCTTTGGGTGTTATGTCATCAAAAAGTAAGAACAGCGAATCTCCCTTTAATCAAAAGCGCAACAGAACTGTTTTCCGTGGAGGAGGTTTCAGACCCGTAGACCTGTTTTATTCGTAGGGCAGGGCGCATTCCCAAACGCGAATCTCATGTTTTAGAAATGCTTTGGGCGGCGTGAAGTGAAAATAAGAAATGGGCTCCAGATGCACATGGAAGCAATCAAGTGTTTCATCCGAGCTGTTTCAAAGACTGCTCAAGAGCTTTCCTTTCACAGAGGCGCAACGATTAATGATGGGGGTGCACCCTTCAATGCGCCTTATGACTCTAGGGCGTGATTGAGACGTACGTAGCGTGTGCTCATTTCCCTCTATTCCCCGTGTTGCAGTGGTAGGATGACGTAAATTCCTGCTTCGACACGTACCGGCATTATAATCAAGTGTAGGAGCTGAGGGCTTTAGTTTTGTTTCGTTTTCCATGGCGTTCGTAA